>NC_044203.1:35276492-35423992 GCF_900880675.1 Sparus aurata | reverse complement strand
ATCACAGAGGCCTTTCGGAGAAAGGCTGCACTTCAATGCCAATAACACTGACACCTCTAACAGACAGACTGTAACATGCAGCAACCACTGCTGTGAGTTGTTATAAAAATCAGCACTTTGTAATAAAACATAGTCCTTCCAGAAAAACACAGAGTTTTTTTGTGATTGTTGCGGGGAAAAATCCTTGATTATGCGGCACGTTTTCTTAAAAAATGCGATGGAATATACGGGATGTTTATGCAATTTTATGCAGTGAAATTGCGGGAACTTGCAAAAACTGCGGAAAAAAGATTAAAAAAAAGTGATTCCCACAACACCCGCTTCTCACGAGGTTACCACGTTAATGTAAAGAGTCATTTCTTATTACTTCCTATGATAAGCAGCATACTACATCACAGAAAGTGCTGGAATATTTAAGTGCTCATCTTGTTTTATTTCTGACCTTAATAAACACATGGCTCAAACTTACAAAACATTGATGAGTCAAACAAGTTCTGGAGCTTTACAAAAGGAATATGCTACAACTTCTGTAAAAATGAATCAATAAAATATAAAAAATAAAATGTGTGCTTCCTGTTTTACAGAGGTAGCGATACAAAACAGACATCTTCTGCTAAAATAAGTGCTTCCAATGCACAAAGTGCATCTCTTACTGTACCGTACATTTACATACTACTAATATACTTACAAACTAGTATGATTTTTTTGTTGGCAGATGAGGCTGATTTGCGGGCTTCATCATGGCTTCATCGTAGGGTTTGCAGCTTTTCGATGATGTTCACGTCGCGTAATTACGTCACTTCATAACGTTCCCATGGCAACAGCGGAAAATGGCTGCTCTTGTGTGAAGCAAACACAACATTTTTCAACTTTCTGCTGAGATATATGTGTGTTTTTTGCAACGAAAATGCGAGGATTATGAAATCATGCAAGCCCCGCATATTTTGTGCGGAAATCTGCAATTTATGCGGCGAAAGTGCGGCGTATTTGAAAAAATGCCGCCCCCGCATGAATATGCAGACTTTGGCTGATTATGCAGTGAATTATGCGATCGCATAATCGCGTTTTTCTGGAGGGACTGAAAACAAGATTAAGGTCCTACCACCATGCTAGCAGCTCTGGGAGGCTGCACAACTGAGCTAAATGCTAACATGCTCTCAACGACAATACTATCAAGCTGACGTTCGGCAGGCGTAACGTTCACCATGTTTGCATCTGAGATTAGTGTGCTAGCATGCTAACTTCTTCAAATTAGCACAAATCTAGCTGAGGGATGAGTCGGTAACCAAAGAACTGCACAAACTAAAGTTACGACCTGATGATGGCACTGAAGTAAAAGTGCCAACCTCACAAGGAAAAGAGAAAGTCAAGGGATCACCAGAGAACAGGGATCCGATACCATCAGGAAACTGTACGTTGATATGAAGTGATGTTTTCTGAACACAGAGCGACAGAACCCGGCCTTCTAACCTGCTACATGCGAGAACATGCTTTCAGGAGGAGGAGGACCGGTCGGGCTGCGTAAACACTTTCTCCGAAACACACGGCGATAAACAGACTGACGCGTAAACCCAGCAGACGTACACACACCGCAAACACACAAACACAGACGCATACGCAAATGTCAAAACTCAGGGCTTCCAAGAAAACTGCTCGCTCCACGACACACACCCTCACACACACACACACACACACACACACACACACTGCAGCCTTACATCTTTCCAGACAGACATACAGTGCCATAAACATCGTCACATAGCTCCCTGCACCGCAAATGATGGAAAAATAGCTGTGTGTGTGTGTGTGTGTATATATGTGTGTGTGTATCAGGGCCTCTATCTAAGGGAGTTTCCCTTCCAACTCCAAACCTCACTATACAACCAGCAGCACAGAGCTCAGTGTGTGTGTGTGTGTGATACAGTCGTTTGTTGGGAGTCTTGAAATGATCTCATGCACACGTATTAGCTTGACAGTGTCCGTATGCTGGATCTCTCTCTGGTCAAACACACACACACACGTACACACACACACACACACGTGGTGCAGAGGTCAGGTTTGGCGTCCACCTCTGCAGTCTCTTCCTGTGGGCGGAGCCTGGCGGTCTTTGTCTGCGTTAAACCCTCTTCCTCCTCTACTAGCCAGCGCAGCACCAGCTCAGCACATAGCAACACACCACATGTGTGTGTCTGTGTGATTAAGTGTGTGTGAGTGTGAGGGGGGGAGAGTGTGTGTCCATCAATGGAAAGTGAATCTGTGTGTGTGTGTGTGTCTTTGTGGGTGTGTTTTTTACATATTCATGTATAAGCGCAGGAGCAGAGGCTCGTATTTGCACATTCCTGTTCTGACCAACACATCAGTGTGTGTTAAAAAAAGAATATATGGTTTCTAAAATGCATCTCCGCTGACGTGTGTGTGTGTGTGTGTGTGTGTGTGTGTGTGTGTGTGTGTGTACAGGGTGTGTGTGTTTGGGTGTAAAGCTGTTGGTTGTAGTTGAGATTGTTTAACAGCAAGCAGTGGCGGTGTTAACACTCACACTGTCGAGCGACACCGATCACACGACAATAATTCAGGCTTCAAATTAGAATTACCTTATTAATTACATGTATTGATTTCAATAAACTGTTGACCAGAACTATGATCAAGTCTGTGCTGATATCTGTTTTTAAGTTACCTACCAGTCGATGACAAACTACCACTGTAAGAAGTAGCGAGAGTAGCAGCACCAGCATTAGCTTGAATATTAGCATTCGTGCAGGTAGCAACTGTAGCAGCATTAGCATCCATGTCAGGAGCAGAAGTGGCGGTGGGAGCAGGTAATGTACCTGTCCTCGTGTTTGGCTGGTGCAGCGGTGAAGCTGTCTGGCTGTGCTCGTGGACTTGAACCGTCACACGGTGGCTGTTGGACCCGGCTCGGTCTGGAACTGATCGCGTCTCATTAATCAGGAATTAATTAAAGCCACGAGAGAACACACCGCCGAGCCACAAGCAGCGCCCATTTGCTTTGGCACAGGTGTGTGTGTGTGTGTGTGCGTGCGCTTTCCATGGGGATGTGTTTGAGTGTGTGTGGCGGAGCTGGGCCGACTGGACAAGACCAGAAACTGTGTGTGTGTGTGAGGGAGAGTGTCAAAATGTGGTCAGAATGTGTGTGTGTGGATTTGACTGCATGAAATGTGTGTGTGTGTGACCATTTGCTGAATAAATGAGGAATGTCCTGTCCAGAACTGTGAGCGCATTTTAGACGAGTGTTTGAGGTGTGTCTTTTCAAAGTGTGTGTGTGTGTGTGTGTGTGTGTGTGTGTGTGTGTGTGTGTGTGTGTGTGTACATGTCTCTCATTTCCATGGCCCAATATTTGCAGTGGAGCAGCGCCCGGCCTTTAGCTTAATGAAGGAAACTAATCATGTCCTCTGTGATCACACACACACACACACACACAAACACACACACACACACACACTGCTCTTATTACTGAACACACACACACAGAAGACTGCAGGGAGAAGAGAGGAAGAGATGAAGATGGAAGGAGGGCGTGAGAAGGGAAGAGAGCGAGAGAGGACGGGGAGGAAAAGGAGGCATTATGTACCCATAATGCTTCTGTCTGCGGTTTTAAAACCTGTACTTTGTTTTGAGCCGCTGCCAACAGCGAGAGTGCCGACCCGACTCTCTCCGCTGACACTGATCACTTCTCGCTCTGCTAGAGAAAACACTTAAGCTCTCGGAGGAGCAGGTAATTTCCAGACCTCTAGAAAGTCTATATGTGAACTTTAGGAAAACTGAAATCATTACCTCAGGCTCAAAGTCTGTCATTTTAAGGGATTTAACTTTTCCCTCTGCTCAGATATAAATGTTTAAAGAAAGCTTTCCGAAAGGATAATTAGTTTATTAGTGTGTGGAACTTACTTCTGTGGTTCTGGACATCATTTGTCCTGATTGCGGTGACACTGAACTCACCAAGCTAACGATTAAAGTCACTCTGCTCGACATGTTGTTGTTTTGGCTGACCTGTAGAAAGCAGCTACTTTGAAATGAATGATGCAGGAAAAGTTAAAAGTTAAAGCAGACTGTAACCTGTGCTGAACATTTAGATGTTACCAGATGATTTGTTCTTTAAAATCTAAATTATTATGTTTAAGTTTATTGTTATATTCCCAGATGTCAAGAATTAACTTCAGGTTGTTATTACTGAAAGAGTTACTGAGCGGTCAAAACTTTTAATATAAGACCTGAGGGGGAAAACTGGATACTGAACATCAGAGTGGTTTAAAAATGTCTTTACTTGACTTGTTTATATGAGACAGTTTGAGTCCATCACGTCAACAGAAGAGTCTTTGCTGAAGCCAGCTGGGTTTTATTGTTGTTTGAAGGATTGTGGACACATTTTACTGTCTGATGATGTACGTTAGCAGATGGTAAGATGGTTAAATCTGTTTTTAACAGACATAGTTGTCAAAAGTCTGTCAAAAATGCAGAAATGAATCTCAAAGGACTGAACTTGGTCTTGACTCAGTTCTCTTTTTGAGAATAACACAGATTTAGTTCCCAAAAAACAAGAAAAATAGAGAACTTTTTTGCTTGGCAGAGGCGTATTTATGACATCATCAAATATGATTGACTTTTTATATGTTTATTATTAATTCTGCGTTGTTAGTCTTTCAGCAGGAGAAGGTGCCGCCACACACAGTGAGCTGGGACTGTGTGTGTGTGTGTGTGTGTAAGCATGTGTTCTCAGTCTCGGCTCAGTAGCTACTGACCCACAACGAGGCCCTCGCTGCCGCGCACACACACACACACACACACACACACACACACACACACACACACACACACACAGAAGTGCGCAGCAACACAGTAAGTTTTTATAGTTAGTGACAGCTGACGAATCCCCTCGCCCTGACCTCTGACCTCTGGCTCTGCCTTCTGTACCCCCCAGCTAATTGACACGTCTCCTCTGATAAACTCTCTCTCTCTCTCTCTCTCTCACACACACACACACACACACACACACACACACACACACACATCCCCCTACACACACACACACCCGACACATCGACAAAAGCTACACTGCGATCCAGATAATACAGAAGTAGGACATCGTTGTGAAGGAAGGAGAATAAAACAGATCTCATACTCATCATCGTTGTACAAATGTTACAAATCGTATGAATCCTTCAGTACGTCACAGATGAAGGCTGGTTTATCATTCAGAGTTTATACAACATGCTTTAAAAGGTTATTATTTCACATGTGTGATGCATGAGCTGCTCTTTCAGTGTGTGGAGCACAAACAAAACAAACAACTGCGTGAAAAACAGTTCTATCAGCACGGACGTATCTGGAAAGGAGCTGCCAGAAACTTTTTGGGGAAAAGGAAGTCACTTTTAAAATTACATACATGTGCACATGATCAGATCAGTAGCAGGAGAGCGCTACCACCAGAGAGCCAGCTGGTAAATCACACTACTGAACGTTTACAACAGTCGCTTCTCAAGCCTGTAGCTGACAGCAGTTCCTTATAGGACACTGATTGGTTGAACCACTGCGTGTTCAGCCACTAGTGCATCGATTGAAGCCTGGCAAGAGGGATTCATGAGACCAGCTGTCGGTGCGTCTGCACAGTTTGACCTGAGTTTTTCAGTCCTATGATAGAAGAAGCAGGCTCGTGTTTTACTTGCACCGTGTGTGGACTAGACCGTAAGTGGTGGTGATGCTTGATCTGCACAGGAACTGTTCTGAACGACTCGATCTGCAAGCGGAAGTTAACCACAAATCCTGCTTCTGATGGTGCTGAAACAATTCCGCAGTGTTCGTTCCTATCCGCACTCAGCAGCTAACAAAGTCGATCAAAGCAAACACCCTGAGCTGGAGAAAACCAGAGAGCTGCTGCAGGAGGGAGGTGGGATCACACATGATGATGTGCAAAACTGAAGAACGTATAAAAAGTTAATAGCAGGGTGTGTAAAGTCAAGCTGATCCAGGTTAAAGCCTGGGGAGCTTACAGACAGGTGAAACATGTACTGCTCACTCACTGGCTTGTTAAGTGCAAAGTACAGTAATAAACACAAGGAGCAAAATAAAGAAAATGAACTCGACACTTAAAGCTGCTTTCTTTCATCTTCTTGGCAAAACTGAATGTTTTGCAAGTTCGATATTCTCCTTTAAGCTCTGGTTTGGTCTCCACCAAGTCTCTAACTTTGTCCGTCTGCTGTTTGGTGCACAGTGGGTTTACTTCTGCATACCGTCTCTGATTCCTGCATTTTTTTTTTTTATTTCCAACTGAGCAAACATGGAAGCAAGAGAGAGAAAATGAGCTGAGGAAACACTGAGGACGAGTGATGAGGAGGCGTGCGGCAGCAGCTCCGGTCCCACATGTGTTAGTTATTGGATTTTGCATGAGACAAGGAGAGAGGGGCAAAGAGAGACCTACACTTCCCAGGCCGCCGGTGGAAAAGTATACTCTACAATTCATTGCTTCCTTCTCGCCAAATTAAAGGTCCCTTGTTAAAAAAAAATGGGGGAAAGGGTGGAGGGTGAGGGGATTCAAGGGGCAACAAAGGGGGGCTTTTATTACCGAGCCCCTGATCGGCCCTCATCTGTACGACTCTCTGTACGAAGAGAGCAGAGACTTTACAGTCTGCGATGAGTGTGTTTAGTTTGTAAGAGCTGTTTTTGTTCTTGAACAGCTTTAACTTTCTGTGTTCTTTTGCTTTTGTTTATTACATGTTCAGAAACTCCCTGTCAATTTGTTCTTTTAACCACTGGACCAGAAAACAGATGAGAAAACTGATTTTACCGATGACATGAAATTATTCTGTAGAATAATTTCACGTCATCGGTAAAATCAGTTTTCACATCTGTTTTCTGTTTTACAAGTCTGCATAGAGATAACATGCAACAGACCTTTGTTTTGCACCAATTTATATGTTGTGCCCTCATTGAACACATATGTTAATCTTCAACGTTAGAAGGGAGTTTAAGCAAGAAAGAACAACAAAAGAAACAAATACTGAAGTGAGAAGCTGTTAGAAGAAGCTTGTGTTGGTTCCCAGTCACTCAAAATTAAGAAAAACCTTCTGTGAAGAACGCAGAATATTTATTTTACTGACAGAGTGGTAAATTTAGCTTATTTTACTAATCAGCCCGGCCTGTTCTGTGGTCGCTTCCAGTCCGCGGAAAGTCAAATGAAGTCCAGCAAAACCAGTTTAAATGTTTTGAAAACCGTTTTAAAGCCGGTTAAGTGAACCACTAGCAAACCTTGATGTTGGAACACATCAGCCCGACCGCTAACCATCATAAAGGTGGAATGCACGAGCCCGAACTCCGAGTACTGTAATGATGGAACACATTAGCATAAACCGCTAGCAGCCACAGAGAGTGAATCTGTGGGTCTCAAACTGTTATGCTGGGATACATTAGCCAAACCGTTAGCTTTTATGGTGTGTGTGTATTAGATTAATGCTAATATTCGTGGGAATGAATTGTCCATCAACTTCATGACAGTCAGCACGAGATGGAAAAGGAAAATTCACGTCCATGTACAAGAATCCCAAAGGTTACAGACTGTCAGTATTTCATAAACTGATTTTTTGTTATCGTATAATGGAAATCATGATCTTTCCCTCAACCAATAACCAAAGTGAATCCTATAGATTAATTGTGTGATAGTTTAATGAACTTAAATATCTTTTTCTATCCTTTTGGATGCAAATACTGGATTCTGGTGCGACAGTTGTGGACTTTGGACATCCTGTCCTTCTCCCTGCAACCTCAGTGTGGTTCATAAATGTGGAGTTTCACTCGGCACATTATCGGGGGCGACATTAAGTGTTTTTAGTACTGGTTTCAGTGATTTGTCTGTCAGATTGCTGATAAGATAAACTAATCAAAAATGTGTTAGCTCTGCTGCAACATCCTCTTACACAATGTCCCGCACACAACACTTTCTGATTGGTGAAACATCACAATTAAACGCCTTCACAAACTTGCAGATAAAGGAAAAAAAAATCAAAAATCAAAGTGGCAAAGCTGACGTCACACAGACGATACTGGATCTACGGGAAGCAGAGAGGTCCAAAAACACACCTGCAGTTTCCGCTCGCATGAATCTTTGAGATTTCCACTATAAAAACATTATCATGTTTGTGTTTGGGTGCGACACACTTCTTTTATAAACGATCTGCTTCAGTATTTATTAGGATTTAAGAGTGCACTCTGCTCAACTATGTTATTCTGACAGTCAACCATCCAACTCATTTCACAGGATATTAAAACATCAAGTGCAACAAAGTTATGGGGTCCAAATTGTTGTACAGCTGAACCGACCCGTGACATGTATGAACAGAACCGGTAGCTACCATAAAACACATTAGATTAACGGTTATATCCCGTAACATAGCTGCCGTGGCCTTAATGTGAAAAGCAGCAGGGGGCGTGAAGGCCCGGTTCCTCCCCGCTGGAAGCTGCACTTCCTACACGGGCCTCCCAGAGGAAGAGCGCTCATTCCTCCTGGAAGGTTCCCTCAGGAGCCCGAGTCTGAATGGACACTACCGCAAAAACACTGCCGACTTACCACATGTTACATGACCTGAGGACACACACACACACACACACACACACATCTGGGTTTCCACCTCTGAAAAGACTGTCGGGTTTGTTGATGGTTATCGTAGCTAGAATAGTTCCTGCCTCTCCCTGCTCTGTCTCTAACCCCCTCCTCCTCCTCTTCCTCTTCTCTCCCTCCCTCTGTGTCTCTCTCAGCCATAATTTACAGAACTTATCAACACGCCTCTGATTAATTGGATTGCTACGATGAAACTCCCTTTTTACGTCATGCTGGCCTAATAAACAGTTGAAATATTTTTCCCAAAGTACCTGCTGTTATTCCAGTTTAAACCTCGTCTCCTTGGACTTAAAGCAAAGTCGACCTTCTCTATAGAATCTTCTTTGCAAAAAAATGAAATTGAATGTTTTAAATGAAGATATCTTTACTGTGGTGTTCTTCAGTGATAGTGTTTTGAGGGTTGGGCAGCAGAAAGTCCATCAGAGCCGGTTGTCGGGACTTAACGGCTGTTCTACTTTCCGTTACTGGGTGCAACAAGTCCATCAGCATCACTCCACCCTGATACCAAACCAGGCAACAATATTTGGAACGTTGTCCTCATCGCTGTCTGTAATCACCACGAGCATTAGCGTCCGGCCAAGAATAGCTGATCAGATAATGCCGTAGCAGAGACATTAGCGGAACATTACACACACATTAAACAGCCAAGCATCTCATCAGCGCTCCGTCAACACAGCCGGGGCCAACAAATAGCTCCGGAGATGGCGTGATAGCCATGCGGTGGGGCTTTTGTTGGCACGCACGAGCTTTGGAGTTACAGTGCGAGAGCGAGTGTTGCCACCTAAAAATGTTGTTGACAAGCTAGACGCCAGATTAAAGGCAGTCAGCAGGTCGGAGCGATGGCGGGATGACCTTCTGTTTGAGACTCAAATCAAGTCTTTTGTCGCCGGCTTAACAACACTGACATCATGTTCTCACTATTGTTTCAATCTGGGGGTTTAACATTCTACATTTCTGTAAGTGTTTAAGATTGTATAAGAGACAGACGGCTGAATGCATGAACAAACGTCAATTCTCTTTGTTTTAAAATCCTAGACACAGCCTCATTTCTTGTCCCAGAATTCCTCTCAGTTGAGCTACAACCTGAAAAGAATGCATGACAGATTCGCCACCGGCTGATTATTTTTGCTTCTCTGACACATGAAGAAGAAGAAATGGGTTTTTAAGAACGTGCAGGTGGTGACGAGTTGGATTTGGTGAGCGCACACACTTGACAAACTGTTGGATTTCAGGGAACTCACATTGACGTCCTAGTCGGATTTATGGCGGCTGACAAAACATTTGGATGTGTGGAGCTCGACACCCGGTTGGACTCGAGGAGCGCACACGTGACGATGCTGGAGGAAGAAAGAGCGAGCTGTTTTATTTTGAGCGCACAAGTCTGACATGTTTGACTCGGGGGACACGCGCTTGGAAACCAGCTGTAATTTGGTGAACACACCACACCAATTAAAATGCCATGTAACCCCCTGATGAGGCAAAAATATAAACTCTTGCGGCGCTCTAACATGCAACTAAGTTTAAAAACACAGAATTGGAGCTTTCTGTTTTTTTTCAAATTACCAGAAACCAACCTCCCTTGCTGAATTAGGAGATGAAAGATTTCCTGTAAGTGCTGATGCACATGTCGACTTGTTAAACCAGCAGTCGCAGCGGCAAATGATGCATGTAAAAATGTGCACTCAGCTGCAGATACAATTATGACAAATAATATAAAATCAAGTCATATTATCATAAAGCTGACTTTAACCTACTTAAAGGGATATTCCGGTGTAAGTTTAATCCATGGTCTAACACACTGTGAAACTGTGTTAGACTCTCTCTCGAGAGATCAAGTTAGCAGACCGCTAATTTACGGAGTTTTATCAACCTCAGAAACGACCGCACGACAACAATACACTGCAGTAAATGGATCCAAATATAAACCGCCACCAAAAAGCCACAAATAATGCTCAGAACAGCACCAAACTTCAGCAACAGTACAAACAGGGTCTCAGCACATAGTCCGGGGCATCTAACCTCCGCTAGCTTAGCTGGATTTCTATTGTGAAGCTAGAAACAGATTTCAACTCTCCTCCATCAGCTTCCGGGTCGGGGAAGTCCCGACGCGACGATTACCGAGTGCGGTTAGAAATGCTCAATTCCGTTCTTTTCCCTGTCCGCTCTCGATAATAACTGTTATAAACTGGCAGGTAAGACACATATGAACTTTGATTGCTTTTCCATGGAGTCATAATCAGACATTTTCATCCATGAGCCGCGGAACTCTACTGCACTCGGTAATCGACTCGTCGGGACTTCCTGTCGACAGGAAGCTGCTGCAGAAGAGTGGTAAATTTAGTCAGCTCTCTTTAAGTAACATAATGAGCATACATTGCATTCAACAGTAAGAGTCTAAAACTCATAATGTGTTAAAAGGTTTGTCAGAAAGCTTTATTTTGAAAGTCTGGAGGCCCGTTCACACAGAGAACAATCAGTAGAACAATATTCAGAAATTGATTGAAATTCCTGCTGTATAATGCAGAGAAACCCCACAAGGATACAGCTTTTACAAAACTCTTTAAAGATGACAGGCTTAAAGAGAATCCAGCAATCAGTAACGAAAGCTGTCGTCTTTTTATTCGCTCTTTTGGCAGAGTTAACATCAATCATCCTGTCTCAGAGACTCATCAGTGCCAAACATCATCTGGCACTGATATAATACGTGTTATATAAGAGTTTAATAAGTCGTATGAATATCCAAGACTGAGCTATTACAGTAGACCATCTAAAAAGTTACTCATTCAATTAGCTTACATAAAAGAGGTCAGCTACAGTTAGAAACCAATAATATAAGCAGTCCTGCTTCATCACTGAGTAGAAAAATATCTTTTAAAATAAAGCTACTGTAAGTGATCGTCCTGTACATCCCCAAAGATCCTAAAGACGCTGTCCCCCGCTGTCATTGTGGACTACAAGAAGAGACTAGAAAGATCTTTAAAGCAATCTATCTAAAGTTATCATTCTTGGTGTGGATCACCCTTAACTGGAAATGCAAAACGGACACTTCAGGGGTCAGTAGAGGATCTAAGACCAAAGAGTGACAACATCGATGTGGTCGAAAAACATTTAACTAGCAAAACTCTTCTATTGTTTTGTCAGAGTTACAGACTTCCTTGTTAAAAAACGTTTTGGTACCTTCAGCGCAGATGAAGAAACACTGACTTCATTCAACTTTTGCACTTGAAAGGAGATATATTACACACACACACACACACACACACACACACACACACACACACACACACACACACGCGCGCACACGCACACACACGTAGACTCTTCCAACAGCCTGCAGGCTTATGTCAGCATCTCCTGTAATGACCACACCTACTTTTACACACTATAAACACTATTAAACATCACACACACACACACACACACTTCAAGTGAAAACACCACACACTTTGAACATTCAAGTGCAGTTTCAGGAGCAACATATTTTACTTTCCATCTGCAAGGACACTTAGCCTCAGAACGTCTCTGTGTGTGTGTGTGTGTGTGTGTGTGTGTGTGTGTGTGTGTGTGTGTGTGTGTGCAGCGATGGCCGAACAAGGGGTCATTTTCTGTCTGTGTTTTTATTCGTGGGGGGTGAGCCGCGAATAGAGAGCTCTATCTGTCACAGACATCAACACACACACGCACACACACACACACCCATCCATAGCAAGAGATCTATGGGTCAGAAATTCTGGCCATGGCCCGGGAGGATCCTGCCCAGGAAGAGGAACCCTGCCCGCTGTGTGTGTGTGTGTGTGTGTGTGTGCGTGTGTGTGCAGAAGCTGGATGTGAATAGCAGCCGCAGTATGTGACAGTAAGCTGATAGCTCTGTTCGCTGTGTTTCTGTAATCTGACAGACAGACTGACACAGCAGGACTGTGTAATTCAGCCGTGTTAGTACAAGTCTCCTCCGGCCTCTGAGCGCCGACTCTCACCGAGTCCTCACTCTGCTCCTGATAACACAACTCCCCTGAGAGGCAGGGAAACGGGATGGAGTGCATATTATGCTTGTACGTCGTTTTATCCACATTAAAAGAAGGATGGGACTGTACTTGTTCTATAAATCAGAGTGTGGATGTAAGACCTGAAACTGACATGAAATTAATTAAAATAACTTCCTGAAACAGACACCGATACACTCGAAGCTGCCTGCGGGGCAGATCCTATTCCTGCTGGTGTTTATCACCTAATGGTTTGACTTTTTGATTGCCAAAATATAACAATTATCAGGATAGAGTTTCCGTTTAAAGGTCATTCTTGTCAGTTTGAGCCTCTGAAACCGCTTTCACATATGATTTTTCTTTTTTGGAAATGAGGTGGCACAGTTTGAATTCAGTTCCCATTAAATACATTTGAAAGGGGCGGATATGTCTAATTTGTCAAACACACATCTTGAGACTAACTATTACTTCATTATAGATTAAAAGACATTTTTTAAGTCTAACCTCGAGAGATATTCAATTGACTCTAATGTGTAACCAAGAGAAGCATCAGTGTTGTCACATTTGAGAGGCTGGGAGCTGATAACGATTGGCATTTTCCTCAAAAACAGTTGCAGATGAGTTTCCTGTTGATTGATGACTTGGATCACAGACTAATACACTGTCAGGCTTTAAAGGGGTATTCCGGTGTAAGTTTAATCCGTGGTCTAAATCACTGTGAAACTGTGTTAGACTCCCTCTCGAGAGATCAAGTTAGCAGACCGCTAATTTACGGAGTTTTATCAACCTCAGAAACGACCACACGACAACAATACACTGCAGTAAATGGATCCAAATATAAACCGCCACCAAAAAGCCACAAATAATGCTCAGAACAGCACCAAACTTCAGCAACAGTACAAATAGGGTCTCAGCACATAGTCCGGGGCATCTAACCTCCGCTAGCTTAGCTGGATTTCTACTGAAAAGCTGACTAAATTTACCACTCTTCTGCAGCAGCTTCCAGTTGACGGGAAGTCCCGACGAGTCGATTACCGAGTGCAGCAGAGTTCCGCGGCTCATGGATGAAAATGTATGATTATGACTCCATGGAAAAGCAATCAAAGTTCATATGTGTCTTACCTGCCAGTTTATAACAGTTATTATCGAGAGCGGACAGGGAAAAGAACGGAATTGAGCATTTCTAACCGCACTCGGTAATCGTCGCGTCGGGACTTCCCCGACCCGGAAGCTGATGGAGGAGAGTTGAAATCTGTTTTTAGCTTCACAGGAGAAATCCAGCTAAGCTAGCGGAGGTTAGATGCCCCGGACTATGTGCTGAGACCCTATTTGTACTGTTGCTGAAGTTTGGTGCTGTTCTGAGCATTATTTGTGGCTTTTTGGTGGCGGTTTATATTTGGATCCATTTACTGCAGTGTATTGTTGTCGTGCGGTCGTCTCTGAGGTTGATAAAACTCCGTAAATTAGCGGTCTGCTAACTTGATCTCTCGAGAGGGAGTCTAACACAGTTTCACGGTGATTTAGACCATGGATTAAACTTACACCAGAATATCCCTTTAAGGCTGCAGTGTTGCAGGTTCATCACCCTCTCTCACATGCTTCTCTTATCCTTTTCTTTCTGGAGATGATCAGAGATTTAAGTCAATAATGCAGCTTTCATTTGGATTCAGCACCTAATGGATAAAGCTAAAGCTCGGGCTAATACACAAAGGACATGACTAATGGCTGAAGGCTGATAGCTAATGGTAACTGCTAATATGTGCAAGATGCAACACCGACTGGCTGAGTGATGCTAATGACTGGTTGATGCTAACATGCATGAGATGCTGCTGAATAACAGCGGACCTGGGTCAATGTTAGCGACCACTTAAAGATGCAGTGGACATAATGAGAGCACTGACCAGCGGCTGACCCTGGATCTGATGAGCGAGACCCAGCGTTAGGTTAAAGTTCAAATGTAAGCTCAGCAGCAAGATGGAAAACGAGTGTGTGTTGCATCTTTGTGTGGATGAATATAAGAAACTGCATGGTCTGTGTTGTGTGTGTGTGTGTGTGTGTGTGTGTGTGTGTGTGGGTGATGTCTCTGATCCCAGGTGGGCTGCAGAGGTGGAGCAGAACAACAAAAAAGGGATGCAGCGCCAGGAAAGAGGAGAAGGAAGACACTCTCCCTTTCATCTCTCTTTCATCCTCCTGTTCAAGCCGAGGAGAGAGAGTGTACTCCGCTCACCTCTCTCCCTCTCTCTGTGTGTCTCACTCTCAGAGGCCTTTTGATGCCTTTCAAGTCGACTAAATGTGCTTTCTGGCTGCCACGCACCAACAGAAAGGTGTACAGTATGTGTATGTGTGTGTGGTGCGGGGTTTGGCGTGGCGCCTAATTACTTTAAAGTCACAGACAGGTAGGCGGAAGGTGTATGTGTGTGTGACTTTGTCTGAAAAATCAGAGCTTTGAACTGATTTGTTCTCTGGTTTTTTACGGGAGTTGTGAGCTGCCCACGATCACCAAAAGGCCTTTTTTTGTGTGTGTGTGTGTGTGTGTGTGTGTGTGTGTGTGTGTGTGTGTTTTTGGCATCATGCCACCATTTAGACCGAAACACTCTCTACTGTACATCTGGGGCCCGATTCAAACTGTGGACAGAACCGCCGCTAATGCATTGGCACGACCAAGTTGATGTACGCTGTAAAAGAAATAAAAGAAATACATTTTCCAGAGCATGAAATGTTAAATCGTTAATGGATAAAGTAACCAGACAGGAACTTCTGTTTTGGGCTGATCCAAACAAATTATATTCCCATCAATAGTATCAAGAGGTATTGTCAAGATGGATCTGTAAGGTTCTGGTGCTGATGTTTCTGGTCTGCATCCCTGCTTAAACAAGCTGCTAAGGAATCAAACCACTGACCCTGTGATTACTCAGGGTTTCTGCAGGTTTGAACAAGTGAAAATTCAGACTTTTTAAGACCATTTAGTTTGAACTAAATTTAAGACCTACACGATGTATGAAAAAGTAAGGAAAAGTGCGGACCCAGAATTACTTAAAATGTCGCTCGACTGCGACAGAGTTCGGGTCGAGCACAACTGGATGAACTTGGACCGGGAACTGGTGACAAAGGCGTACAAAAGTGTGTGTTGGTGTGACTTAACTGGAGACTTTTAGAAGCTAACTGGTGTTTTTCTGATTTAGTGTGTGACATCAGTGCTTTTACACCAAATTTAACCAAGTTGAGGGTCCTTTTGCAGAGCGTACACTGCGCTTCAGATTCATTATTTTCTGGTTTCAACCAACTGAATTCTGTTTGTTCAAGCCAACAGTTAAATCCACACTTCCCCATAGTTGTAGCAGATTCCGCTGTCGAAGTCTTTCCGGAACTGGTGAAGTGTGCAGTGATATATTCCGACCAGGCTGTTGGCAAAATGCCTCTTATGTTCCTGGTTACTTCATAGATAAGAACAACACAACTGTGAATCTGTGAATCTCACTAACTAAATGTAATTTAAGACGTATGTGCAAAATATGGACGTATTTAAAACGTTTTAAATTGACTTTTTAAGACTTTTTAAGACCCCACAGAAACCCTGTTACTCAAAGACCTAGAAAATGTGAATGTACTGTAAAAATTAACTGCTCCTTGCAATCTGTAGTGTAATCTACAATAAACTAAAGCAGATTAAAGTGATTTATGTGACGTGCTGTCCTTTTCACTCAAGACATTAGACTGGGAAGCATCCTTCTAGCTGTAGTGTCCTTGTGCAATACAAGAAAAAGCTCCAGGTTGAAAGGAGAACATCACTCCAGGGTTTAATCGTATTATTATTTGAGAAGGCTTTACATCTTACGGCTTTCTTCTTGTTTTCTCTGTGTGTCAGTGGATACGGGACAAGTCTGGACATGATGTTATCCCCCCCCCGCCCCTTCCCTCGGCACCAAATAACTTCCCCTGCTCCCTCCGTCCCTCCTTCCTCCTCTCGTTTTAAGTGCAAACCACAGACTTGCTCTGGAGGTTTCCATGACAAACAATACTAATTAGGGATCATTTTCCTTTTGCTTTTTATGGAGGGTGGAACTGAAAGGTAAGAGTGAAGCATGTGTTCCTGAGAGACTGAGACGCAGACGTGAAACACTACTAAATCTACATGTTGATATTCAGCTCAGGATCAATTGATGGACACATAAATCTACAAATAAAGATTAGATAAATATTAATTAGCAGTTACGTTGGGTGTTAACTTGTTATATTAACCACTGAGATAAAAACTGATGTCTCACAGTTTTGATTAACTGCTGATACTGATCTGATTAAGCGGATCAGGTCACATTGAGAAACTGTTTCTTTGTTAATATCCTTTAAATATGAAATATTCTGCAATCACCATGACATTCATCCAGTCATGGTGGCCCACTGGCTCATAAAAACACAACATGAAAATGATTACGATCAGTTCTTTAAACTGCTTTATGCAGATTTCAAGAAAATCTGCCCTCAGGAGAGAATATGGTTCGATCATTACATAGCACGGATCATTAAAACACGCTTTACAATGCGCTGCGATTCAGCGGTACTGTGAGTTAACGGTCCAGTTGTTGGCACATTAATACAGAGAGATCACTTCTGGACTCGGAGGAACATCTGCTGGATCGCTGTGTGGTATTAAACAGGAAGAAGATGATTTTCTTCCACTAAAAAACGTGGAAGAAAAATCCTTTTGGTGACAGCGGAGGGTGGAAGGAGTGGAACGCCCTAAACAAAGCTGCTTTGACTGAAGCAGCAAAGTTCCTGCTCACGACAAGAGTCAACAGGATTTACAGGAAATGTAACTAATTATTTGCTTAAGTCATTTATCAAGAACAAATCCAGAATGTTTCCTGGTTCTCACAGCTGTCCGAACGTGAGGATTTGCTGGCTTTTTCCCAGTTTCTTATCACTGTCAACATAAGTCTCTTTTGTTTTTTGCTTTTTTAAATGATATGTGTGATCCGTTAACCTGCATTGGCCTTCACTTTATATAATGAATGCTAAAAAATGATACAGCTAATTGAATAAAACTAATAAAATAATATTACTGGGATAGATAATAAGTAGTAGATTGTTTAATTTGTTTCTCAGATTTGTCACAAGATGAGACTTGTTATAGGCGTTATATTACTCTGTGTGTGTGTGTGTGTGTGTGTGTGTGTGTGTGTGTATAATACACAGTGATACATCTGACACACTCACTGGCAGTATGTGTGTACTCACATTTGTGTATGAAGGTATATGTGTTGCACATCTAATGATCACTGTGTCGCCCTCTCTATGTCTCACACACCTCCCCTTCTCATTAGTGGCGACGCCTGAGTGGATTAACCACACTTGCCCAAGTACACACACACACACACACACACACAGACACACACACACACACACACACACACACACACACACACACACACACGCACGCACAGAAGTAGATCCCATCAAAGCGAATCTATCCGCCCCGGTTTAAGAAAGACAAACTGTCATAAAACACGGATTTGTCCTCAATGCAAACCAGAAGCCCCTTCTGGCAAGACAAGGTGTGTGTGTGTGTGTGTGTGTGTGTGTGTGTGTGTGTGTGTGTAGGTCAATGAGGATACTGTTGTAACGAGTGTGTTATCATATCTCAGATGAAAGTAATCAGATTCAAAATTAAAGGCGATAACAGAATCAACATGCGGCAGGATGGAAGGAAGAGAGAGATATCGAGGTGTCAACGGACTTGATTGGGTTGATTAGGAAAATAAACACAGACAGTTCTGCTCAACGACCGGACAACTCAGAGGGAACAGAACCAGATGGATGAAAATACAAAGGGAAGAGCGAGTGAGATGGAGAGACAGCAGACACCGAGAGGAGGATGAGAGTGTGTCCAACTCCCCAAACAGAGAAAACTGTGAGTGTAGACCTGGCAACGCTCGGCCAGCAGCGCCGGACGCAACCCCAGCTCCCCTCTCACAACGCCGGAAGACTCTGTCTACAGCAGAAACACTGCGATAATAAAAAAGGATGTTCTTCACTTTGTCTAAAGCACAGAGGAGCGGACAGCAGTGACGGACGTCTTAAAGAGCATCAGGGATTTGTTTACAACCATCCAAAGAACATCATGTACGTGGTAATAAAGAGGTATCAACGGAAGATAACGGAAGAATATACATTCATACAATCACAACTGTAAGTGAAGGTCCATCCCTCCGAGTCTTATCTGGTTTTAGTACAGTGGGCAGCCCAGATGTCGTCTGCTGGAGCCACATTCTTCAGCCTCCTGGGGGTAATCTATGTAATCATTCCAGGGTTTTCTGGGATTGCCAATAAGGATCCTCCCAGTTGGGCACACCCAGCATACCTCAACAGGAAAGTGCCCAGAAGGCATCTTGACCAGACGCCCAAACCACATCAGCTTTATTGCAGAGGAGTCGTGGATATACCATAGACGGTATAAATTATGGACGGAGCCTCCGGGTCTGAGACGTGAAGCCACTGAGGAAGTGCCCTCAAACATGCATTCATTCTAATGTCCAGCAGGGGGAGACTCCACCAGTCAGACTGAGAAAATGTCCCCGCTTTTCATTTGATTTATTAACTCAGTTAACAGTTCACTAATGAGTTTATGGTCTCAAGTCTTCTTCAATACAGCATGATGTTGAAAAGATGTGACCATACCGTGTCTGTCTGTCTGACTGTAATTTACTACCAAAATAAAGGCGGCAATCCACCGGTTTCTGTCAGAATACAGTGGCCTCATTGGATGTGCTTCACACACAAACTGGAGTTCGAAGTCGTGATTCCAAGATGAAGCCAACAGGACATCATCATCAGCAAAAAAGCAGAAATCAAGGTCACCAAACACCTTTAGATTCCATCACAAACAAGTGACAAGACGCAAACTTGATAAAGCCCAAAGCAACAAGACTAAATGTTGGAGAATAGAGACACTGTCAGCAGACTGGCCAGTGACATCAGTCCTGGTCACGAGTAGGGCTGCACGATATATCGTTTGAGCATCGCCATCGCGATGTACATGTGTGCAACAGTCACACTGCAGAGCCTGCGATGTAGGACGCAAATGAACTCAGACTCTGCATGCACAGCGATCCACCAATCACATTAGTTCTTAATCAGTGTGCCGAAGCAGACCACGCCCCTGCACATGGAGGGAGTCGCTGGCAACAATGTTAAAAAATGAGCAACGAACAAGAGAAAATCGCGAGAACGAAGACTTGGTGCCAAAAAGAAAAGCAACGTCAGTCATCTGGAATTATTTCGGCTACAAGAAGGATGATATTAACCAAACACGTGTTCTGTGTCGACAGTGTGTTGCATCTGTTGCCACAACGAGAGGTAACACAACTCATTTGTTTGACCATTTACATCGGTACCACACAGCAGAATCGTGCACAGGTCTTATTTTGAAAACCCGCCCGTACACGGCACACTTTAAACTGCATCCGACCCGTTTTCCTACAGTAGCACAAATTACATTTCGCACCCGAGCCAACCCGCTATAAATTGTTACCGACGCCCGACCTGCACCCGAAGGAAAATTAGAAGTAATTTTTATAAATGAAAGTAAGCCAGCTGGGGAATGGGAGTTCTGGGAGGGCGCACACACGCATGAATGAGCTCATATTAAATATAAATGCTTATCATTTTGAAATGCAGCATAACATAAAGTGCAGTTCAGGTCATCTGATGAAAATTCCTGTATTTTTTCATATCGCAATATATATCGCAGGGCTAAAAAAAATCGCAAAGTCAGTTTTTTCCAATATCGTGCAGCCCTGGTCACGAGAAGCTACAAGGCACAAAGCAAAGTTGGTAGGCTAATGGCTGTGGCTAACAACCCCACCTGACTACATTTTACAGTTTATGTTCTCACAGGCTTTAATCTATTTTGCCTGAACTGAGTGGATCAGTAATGTCGGGACTTCTTGGTGGCTAGCTTGGATGTGGTGAGACCTATCAAAGTGATAACACGATGCGCCAGATAAACCACCTGGAAAAGCACTGATAGAAACCGTTTGGAAAAGGGACGCCACACTCAAAAATAGTTGGCATGTGATTGGACGAACCATCTGTTTATCAAGGCGAAAGTCAACTGATCGGATCAACAGCAGGTCCAATCTCTGGTTTTGGTCATAAGCACACAGAAAGATGGATTTCATTGACGGATCTTATCATCATTTGATCTCCAAATCCAGCCGCTTCACAAGGTAATCAAAGTGAGACGTATATAGGATGAAGTAAATGTCACAGCAACACAAACAGGGAGGGATAGATGGAAAAAAACAAATCAACAGAGCTCAAGATTCACTGCGCGCATCCACGTTGCATCTGCATCCAAATGTATTGTTTGATTTCATCTTCTGGCACCGAGCAGAATCCAAACCATGCTGATTCTGCAGAGCGCGAGCCAACGGCAGTCAAAGTGGTATGTACAAATAACAGACAGAGCGCTGTGCCGTGAGGGAAAATAGAGGTGGATTACAACAGTGTGACAGACAGTGAACAGATATCAGTGTCAGGGCTCTGGTCAGGATTTAGTGGCAAGCTGGGAGCAATGCTGCGGATGTACTGCTGGAGTGATGTATTTTGACACGGGTCGGTTGGAAAAGTGACAAGGTGAAGCAGAGCTGATGAATCCGAGAGCTGGAGAGCATTCAGCTCCAAATAAAGACATGAAGGAGGGAAGGAGACACGATGACAGCACAGTAAAGAGAAGATTAGGAGTAATGGAGGAGAGTCTGTGCTCCTACCTTTCTTGACTTTCTTAGATGGCTGTTTCTTCTTGATGAACTTGGTCATCTCCTGTGGAAGCTCCAGCTCCTCCCCGTCACCAGCCACCTCTGCAATGGGCTCAACGCCTCCTAAGTGACAGGTAGAGGGAAACATCAGCTGACAGATGATAAAGTACCATTTTGTTTTGCAGCAGAAGCTTCATAGATTTAGTTTGACACACTGCTGGACAATACACAGCTTTATTAAAAGAGGAAGAGTTTATTTTCCTGGCTCGGTGCCATCTTGACCATTACCCAAGTTTTGCTTTAAGGGATATTCCGGTGTAAATTTAATCCATGGTCTAACACACCGTGAAACTGTGTTAGACTCCCTCTCGAGAGATCAAGTTAGCAGACCGCTAATTTACGGAGTTTTATCAACCTCAGAAACGACCGCACAACAACAATACACTGCAGTAAATGGATCCAAATATAAACCGCCACCAAAAAGCCACAAATAATGCTCAGAACAGCACCAAACTTCAGCAACAGTACAAATAGGGTCTCAGCACATAGTCCGGGGCATCTAACCTCCGCTAGCTTAGCTGGATTTCTACTGAAAAGCTGACTAAATTTACCACTCTTCTGCAGCAGCTTCCTGTTGACGGGAAGTCCCGACGAGTCGATTACCGAGTGCAGTAGAGTTCCGCAGCTCATGGATGAAAATGTGTGATTATGACTCCATGGAAAAGCAATCAAAGTTCATATGTGTCTTACCTGCCAGTTTATAACAGTTATTATCGAGAGCGGACAGGGAAAAGAACGGAATTGAGCATTTCTAACCGCACTCGGTAATCGTCGCGTCGGGACTTCCCCGACCCGGAAGCTGATGGAGGAGAGTTGAAGTCTGTTTTTAGCTTCACAATAGAAATCCAGCTAAGCTAGCGGAGGTTAGATGCCCCGGACTATGTGCTGAGACCCTATTTGTACTGTTGCTGAAGTTTGGTGCTGTTCTGAGCATTATTTGTGGCTTTTTGGTGGCAGTTTATATTTGGATCCATTTACTGCAGTGTATTGTTGTCGTGCGGTCGTTTCTGAGGTTGATAAAACTCCGTAAATTAGCGGTCTGCTAACTTGATCTCTCGAACACAGATTTCAAGTAACAAACTTGCCAAAAACCTAAAGGTCCAGTAAGACAGTGAACATTTTTTGTATAGCATAATCACCTAAAACTAAGAGTTGTTGTGTTTTGGTTACCTTAGGTTACCAAAGCTCAGAATGGATAAAAAGAAAACAGCCGGCAAAGGGAAGGGTGAGATGAGGGATGTTCAGTTGGTTGAAATCTGCAACTTCACCACTATATACCACTAAACTTTACATACTGGACCTTTAAACTCCTCAGAAGCCAAAATTATTATACTTTCTAGATCTTCTTAGTTTTGAATACGGCATAATGCATTTTTTATCTTAGGTACAGCATCTATCCAGTCCTTGTATATGTATTTCCTTCTTCTACTCGGAGCCTGAACACCAGCAGCGACTTGACAGGAATCTCTGCAGGTTGGTGCGAATCACTTCTATGCTTTGTACGTCACTGACCTTAATCCCAAACTTGACCAATTACCAACTTTTAGACAGTTTTAAAGTTAAAGTATAACCACATTTAACTGGTGCAAGTTTGATATTGTGGCCTGAAAAACCATGAGGCTGTTTTCCCAAATTCCCACCATGATGGACGATAAAGTTGTACCGAAGCTGTTGGTCTACGATAGGTCATGCACATTTGTTTTTCCGAATACAAATAATACCTTGCATGGAGTTCTGCTTCTCACCAACTGGTTGCTACACATTTTCAAGATGACTGATCTACATCGATATCTTCTGATTCTCTTTGCACATTCACACAAAAATACATGTAGCTTTGTGTGTAGATAAGAGTGTCACTAATATGTAACTTCATCACGACTTTAAGAGAATATTCGAAAGTAAAACTACAGCAATATTTTAGCAGAAGTGTAGTTTAATAAATGTTTTAGAGGAGAAGAAGTGAAGCATGGAATAACAGTGTCGAACATGTGGTATGCAAGTGTGAGTGTGTGTGTGCGTTTCAACCAGCATGTGTGAGGGTGTGAGTGTGTGTGTGTGATGAAATCCCTGCTAGAATCCCATGGATCAGTGTGGATTTAGGGAGCTCCTGAGGCCGATGAATTGGACGCCTTGTCTCTCCTGCGTCCCACCTCTCTGTCTCCTCCTCATCCCCCCTTCATCATTCCTCCCCTCCTCTGTCTCCCCTTCCTCCTCCTCTTCTTCTTCTCCTCCCTGTCTGCATCTGCTCCTCACCCTCCTCTCCATCTATTTCCCCTTTTTCCTCTCCTCTCTCCTCCTCTTCATCCTCCCCCTTCCCTCTCTCTCTCTCTCTCCCTTTCACACACTTTCTTCTATCCATCGTTTGTTCCTCCCCTCCTTCTTTCTCCTAATTTCCTCTCCTCCCCGAGGATTGTGTCCAGTTTCATGGTGCTTTCACTGAACATGCGCTACACACATTGTGCATTGTGTTGTGTGTGTGTGTCCGAGACAGGGTATGCATGTGTGTGTCTGCCATCATGTCTACCTTAAGGTGTCTGAGAATGTGTGTGTGTCTCCATCTCCCCCACTGCGTCTACAAGTGTGTGTGTGTGTGTGTGTGTGTGTGTGCACATGTAGATTACCCTAAGCCCTCTCTAATATTTATCCTGGCCTTTTCTAAAGCCAATCTTGTTCGCTTTGGTGAGAGCACAGCCTGTGGCTTCGCTTCACACACACACACACACACACACACACACACACACACACACACACACACACACACACACACACATACGCACGCACGCACACACACACACACACACACACACTCACTCACTCACTCACTCACAGTTGTTTGAAATGGGATATGCCTCGCTCTTAATTGGGCAGGTGTTTTTCTAAGGCGAGTCGTTTTTTTTAACACTGTCTTACAATTTCACGGGGAATGTGTGGGTCAGTGTGTGTGTGTGTGTGTGTGTGTGTGTGTGTGTGTGTGTGTGTGTGTGTGTGTGTGTGTGTGTGTGTGTGTCTTAACCTCACTCTTACATCAACATCAGGTAAGGAAATAGCCCACCTCTGGAGCAACTTACTCTGAAACAGAATCACACACACACAGAGCGTCTCTTACCGCTGACCTCTCACACATTCCTGCCTCTCCGTCTCTCTCTCTGTAAATAGTAGGTGTAGCACCGCCTGGTCAGAGTCGCGGTGTGTACCCGTGTTTCTCTTGGTCGTGGTCGGGTCTATATTTGTCACACTGGTCGGGTTATCAGTTTTAGACAAGCCTGAGGTTTTTGGGCCCAATACTGTGCACCGCATCGCACTTAAAAAACACTTCACGACCCCGAGAGACGCAGCAGGATGGGGAAGGAATGTGTGATTATACAGGATGTAGTACTTGGTAATGGTAATGGTAGAAATGTTCGTCACAGTTGATGCATTTGAGGTAGAACTGGAAGTAGGTGTTGTAGCATTGGTACAGCACAAAGCATCCGTATGTAGTGTGCAAGAGCAGATTTGTAAGATTGTAATGTTACTAATGAAGTTTAAAAAGTCGCTCGACAGTATTCTCAGTGACGTAGCTGATGTTGGGTGTAGTCACAGGCTTGAAACTCCCAGCGGGGGGCAGTAATCCTGCTTTTTATCCTGGCTTTAAGTTTTCTCTTTAGGCCGCCCCCCCCAAAACGGTCCAGGACCATTTCCAAAACTGCATCCAAACTATCTCAAAATTGCTCATAACTGCTGTTGAAGAGTCCCAAATTGTCTTCAGACTCCATCTTAACTACCACAGAAGAACCAGAAATGTGTCAAACTTTTGAGTATGCAGTCGTGCTTGTAGTAGAGCGATACAGACAATATAAATCTGTGATAAAATTCAAATTAATTAACATAGTAGTTTCCCAGCAGTACAGTAACAGAGATGCAACATCTGTTAACTTTAACTCAAGTGAAAATGTCAAATATTTGCAGGTTCCAGCTTCTCAAATGTGAAGATTTGATGCTTTGCTTCGTATTTGGGTTTCTGACTGTTGGTTGGACAAAAGACGAACTTTGAAGTCGTCACTTTGGACTGAAATGTGGAAAATGTGATAAGCATTTTTCCAATTTTTTGGGCACTTTGGCAGATTACGTTGCAGCCCTATTCAGAGGCTGAATGGAAATCCCTTAAATTCAGCTCTTGGTCAGCTCCTAAGCTTGTTAAACAGCCAATTTCTATGATTACAGAATTGCTGGATCTGAAGAAAAAATGCAGTCGTGGGTTTAGAACAGCTGAGGTCAGTTTGGAGACAATGAGGACTATTACTGCTTTTACAGCCCGATCCCTTCTGTTGTTCCATTACAATCACTACCACCATCAGTGATGCTGCTGTCGTCTTCTATTCTGTTTGAAATATCAGTTTCTTGGGTGCTTTTACACGTTTGAGACCTAATCTGCTGAAAGAAATTCAGTCTAAACTCACTATCAGATACATCGACACTGTTTGGGAGCTTTGGGAAGCTTTGGAGACGGGAACATCGGGGCGCGTATTCGGGAATCTTCCGGCAGTTATAGAGTTTTCTCAGATTTAGAAGGTGTTGATATATTTTTGGGGCATTTTCAGGAGATTTAAGCGGCAGTTTGGGAGGATTAGAGGCTGTGAGCAGACGTCTTGCGAGGGTTTAGATATTGTTTGCTTCACTCTTTGGAGAGTTTGAAATGAGGACATTTTCAAGGTGGTTAAGGACAGTTTAGGACACTTTAAGGAGCGGTGCAGTTTTGATGTAGTTAAGATATAACTAAATACAGTCTGGGGAAGCTGGAAACTGTAGGTCTCAGACTGTTATGGGCCAATTTGTACACAGATGGGGATGGTTTGGATCAGTCCTTGACAATTTTAAAGACTGCTTAAAGAAACTTCGAGGCCATTTTGTGACAGTTTGGGACACTGCGGGACCATGTGGGCTGGTCCGTGACAGTTTGAAGGCGCTTTGGGCCACTTTTGGAACAGTTCTGGACAGCTTGGTCGACGGGTGAAGCTGCTTCCAATAAGACAGCTCTGTCTTGGTCGGCAGCGCGGAGGCACCAGCGCATTCCTGCTTTATTCTGGGCTGCGGTTTGAAGATGGGGGTGACACTGCGCTGCTGTGGTTAGCAGCAATTCGGCTGTGGGCTTTTACGCTATTTCAATCGCCCCTCAAACGTACACATCTTCGCAACATACGGACACATAGAGTACACACACATACAGCAGGTTAGAAGCAGAACATTTGCACACATTCACCTGCTTTTTGGAAAAAACAGGAAGTGTGATTCCTTTTACCTCTTAGTGAACGCCCCCATTTTAAGGTTCTTTTTTTAAGACGACATACTGAAATTAAAAGCAGGACAGCTCCAACATAGTTTGAGACTCAGGGATGTGCTTGGTACCATTGGAAAGGTAACACCCTCAAGTTTTTAGGTGTGATTCTATGACATACTGACACAGAGTTACAGAGGTTGGACTACAGGTTTTGGTTTCCAATTCAAATGTCAATAAACTGACTAAGATATAAGGGTTCAGGTATGTCTATGGACACAGCAGACACAATTAGGCCATAGCCACAGGTCTCAGCTTGCTACACTCAAAATTTTGAAGTCAAAAGACTAAAAAATTGATTTTTCACAATTTCTTTTCTAAAGGCATGTCTGTGCGTTTTGCTTGGGTCCTTTTTTTCCAAGAGCGCCTTCTGAGATTCAAAGGCTTATAACTTGAGAACCCCTTTACCTAGAAACATAATCTTGGTCTCAAATGAAAGCTAAGACCCTGCAGGGTTTCTTGCTGGTTCGACACTTGTAGTTAGTTTTGGGTAAAATGACATGGATATTCCCATTCTATGGACTCTTGGCGAACTATGAAAAACAAATTGTGGCATGACGTTGTAGCTGTGGAAAAAGGGAACACTCCGAAGGTATGTAGGCATTCTTGCTTCTTGCGGTAGAGGGCTCTTTCTAATGTTGTGTCATGGTGAGTTTAGAAGGCTATTACATGGTCTGGAAATAACTTTTTTTCTTTGTGTTTGGGCTTTAAAATAATCACGACAGTCTCAGCTTTCCAACAGTGAGAATATACTGTTAAGATCTGATGCTTAAAACTATAAGCAAAAAAAACTATTCGTTTTTACGAAGGGTGTTTGTTTAGTGAAGGGTGTTCCTATGTTGGAACGGTGTTCCTTAAGGGGTTAAAGTCTCCTGTGTATGAATCAGACACTTGATGTGTGTATAGACGTCAAACCTTGTGAAATGTTCGCCATTGAAAAGCACAAAAAAAAGCATTTTAGAAGTTGACTCTGAGTGCAAATTAATTATTTTAAGTTTGCACAGAGCGGTAAGAAACCGTCCCGAGCTTGTCACGACTCTCAGACGTTTAAGATTTATTGAACGAGGAACTCCAGGTACTGATTGATTCCTTCCAAAATAGAGCGCTGCTGTTTTATATATAGCAATCTGGAGGAGAACTCTTCAATTTGGAAAAAAACACCACAGAGACAGAACAAAGACAGCTGGTCAGGATTAGACACAAGACATGACCTACACTTACACATACTACATGCATTTTCCTTTGCTCTGCGTCCTCTGAACTTATATACACACACACACACACACACACACACACACACACACACACACACACACACACACACACACACAACACACACACACACAGCACATCTTCTCCCCTCTCTTTAGGTTTAAAATAGATGCAGGCCCCAAACCACAGCTACCAGTGGAACACTGTGAAAATAACTGCAACACACACACACACACACACACATGCGCTATAGGCGTGTGTGGATAGGAGGATGTGCTCGTGTGCAGTCAGTGTGTCTGCTTGCTTTTTTTACACTGTGAACATCAGAAAACTCTTTAGACTTCATTAGTGTAAGAGACGAGAGGAAGAGGAAGAGGAGGACGTGAGAAATTACGAAAAAAGACATTACATTCAGAAATTCCAGCGGGATTAAATACATGAAAAGGAGCAAAGAACCACAAAAAAGAGAGGAGAAGAAGAAGAAGAAGAAGAAAAACAACAGAGCAGGAAACTGATCAAAGACAAAAAACACGATTACAGCAGATTAATTACAGATTAAACAAGAGGAGAGCACAACACAGTAAAGCAGAAACAGACAGAACGAGGGAGGGGTCGCTGCTGCCAGAAGTGTTGCTCACTGTAGCCAATTAACATATTTAGAGAGATATAGTGTGTATATGTTTGTGTATCCGTGTGTGTGTGTGTGTGTGTGTGTGTGTGTGTGTGTGTGTGTGTGTGGGTGGAGGAAGACTTCAATACACAAACCTCCCTGGTTGAGGTCACTTCAAAGCTATGCTGACAGCATGCTGACGAATGAAGCATGTAATAAACACTCCTGATTTCACCAGGTGTGTGTGTGTGTGTGTGTGTGTGTGTGTGTGTGTGTGTGTGTGTGTGTGTGTGTGTACAGAATGCAGCTGTTGAAGCCAGTTGATCTGGATGATGTCATCAGGGCGAGACAGAGCGTCAGGTGATGGAGAGAGAGAGAGAGAGAGAAGGAAAGGAAGGAAGGAAGAAACAACAGGGAGAGGAGAAACTCTACATGTTCCAGGTTATTGATGTGCAGTAATTATCTTTTGCTTAATGAAAATATAAACATTGTGCTTTTATAAACATAATGTGATGATGCAAAAGATTTTGAATTTTCAGGAAACGTCTGCTTTATGTGTGTGTGTGTGTGTGTGTTGTCCAGATGTCCATCAGTGTAACTGTGTAAAAGGTTTTGTTGTCAGTGATTCTGAATCAAAGAGCTGCAGATTCTTCCCACAGCCTCCTTCTTGTACTGAAGATCAACAAATGTGAGCAGAGAGGGGAAAACAAAGGCGACAAAACAGGCTGGAACCTTTGAGTGACGGCCCTGACTCGAGCTTTACTCTCAAACTGTGTGATTAACAAGGAACGCACAGTGTTTAATCATCTTATAGTACGATTAAGTCGTCAAGGACTGAAAGGATTTTGCTAACATGATGGATAACTCATCTTGTCCCTCTACGTGTTCTTGAGATGCGGCGTTAACGAGAATCGGCCGACATGAGGCCACAGTGACCTTCGACCTTTGTCCAACCGAAATGTATTCAGTCAATTTCTGAGTCCACATCTGTACCGAAGATTGGAGGAAATGTCCCTGAAGCATTCTTGAGATATTTTGCTCTGGGAGGAGACAGACGGACGGACATAATTCCTCTGGCCACAGCTGATTCCAGCAAAAATCTGAATCTACCAATTAAGATAAAAACTACAAAAAGAATGATGCTAAATAGCTGCAAATGTTGAAAAGCATATTTTATAATTGTTATGTAATATAAACAGAGATGACGTCCTGATCGTCTGTCTGCTGCTGGGTGAAGACAGACGTGATAAAGTCTCACCGTGTATTCAGGAGTGTGTGTTTTTATACCCAGATAAACACATTAACACACAGACACACACACTTTGTAGCAATGAAGCGGGAGCTTGTTGTATGGTATCCCACTGTGTGTGTGCGCGTGTGTGTGTGTGTGTGTTTGTGGTTTTGGAGGGAAACGGTTGCCGCCGGTGTTGTTGGAAACGTAAACAAGTGTGTGTGTTTACGGGTGGGCGAAAAAGCAACATGTGAGGCTGCTAACAAACGACTGTTTACTGCAGCACCACGTGTGTGCGTGTGTGTGTGTGTGTGTGTGTGTGTGTGAATTCTGGCAACACACCAAAGGAAAGAAGGGAGACCGCATGACAAGAAACATAAACACAAACACTCACTCACTCTCTCTCTCTTTCACAAGCACACACATGCGTGTACACACACAGACACACGCACACACACACACACACACACAATTAATTTATTCAGTTCTGTTTCAGTGAACTTTGTACAGAATTACTGTAATCACTATAATGACTTTTAAACAAGCCTGTAAAGTTTTATAGACCTCCTCCTCCTCCTCCAGTCTCTCTCTCTCTCTCTCTCTCTCACACACACACACACACACACACACACACACACACACACACACACACACACACACACACACACCACACACACACACACACACACACACACACACACAACACACACACACACACCTATGTGACACTGTTACTTCTCTAAAACAGAGAAAGAATCCACCAATCAGCGAGCTCATGAGCTTCCTAAAACCTCGACGAGACATTCAGCTACACAGGTTGTCGTGAGGTGATGTGGGCTGATATATCATTTAATTAGATTTTATAACACTCCAGCATCAAATTAGGCCTAAATAATCCTGGATATAAAAAAAAATAAATCACTAATGCAACACTACAAGACAACAGAGGTCTTGATTTTTTCCCCTCTTTGGTTCTACAAGTTGTTTTGCGCAGATTCAGACAGAAATAACAGAATCTGCTCTACAGATTTATGTTGGAGGAAAAGGCGAGGCGAGGAGGGAAGGAAGGAGGGAGGGAGGGAGGGAGGAAAGGAGGAGAGGAGACAGACTGTAATTGATGATCTTGTCAGAAAGACCTCTATAAACCTCAGCCAAGACTAAATGATCCGTAAGGTGTGTGTGTGTATGATTTCACGAGTGTGTGTACCTGACAAATGCAACTGTACGCGCCTGTGCGTACGAGTAAACCCCCTGTTTTTATGTGTGTTTGCACTGTGTATCTCATGTGTACGACGTGTATGTGCGTGTTATAAGTTTGTACTTGTTTGCAATATTTTTTTTGCATGTGTGTGTGTGTGTGTGTGTGTGTGTACAGATGCATTTAAATACGCGTCTGTGTGTCGCCTGTAAAATGTGCCATGAATAGGCTTCATGTCTTTGCCTGGTGAAGCCTAAAATCTTCACCAAGGGACGGACACACACACACACACACACACACACACACACACACACACACACACACACACACACACACTCATAAATACCACGACCCACCTTCAAATGCAACACATTCATTTCACCTCACACGCATATTTTTTTAGCTGTTGTTTCGGCTGTAAACAAAATAGATCTATAGATATTAGAAATTCATGGTATCAGAGAAGAAGTTAGGATGAATTTAACACTGCAAATTCTATTAGAGCCGCGTCAATTCATCAATTAGTGGGTCGAAAAGCACATTTGCAACTACTCTAATTACCGATTATTCATTTCGGTAATTTCTTCATGAAAAAATGTCAAATATTTGCAGGTTTCAGCTTCTTAAATGTGAAGATTTGCTTCTTGTCTTTGTCGTCTATGACAGTAAACAAACAGTCTTTGAGTTTTGAACTGTTGCACAGAGGAAACAGTTTGAAGACACTTTGGGATCCATGAAAACTGCGATCAGCATTTCTTATTCTTTTTTGTAATCTTTTGACATTTTATAGGCAAAATGATGAATCAATTAACTGGGAAAATACCTCAATCATCCCTCCCTTCCCTGACTCACCTGGAGCAGCCAAGCTCTGGACCTGGGCGGGGACCTGGACGTTGGCCTCAGAGGCCAGGCTGAGGCGGCCTCCCTTGCCGATGCGATCACACAGCAGGGTGATGTGCTTCTTGAGGCGGGCGGTGTCGCGGGGGAGGCCCAGCACGGGGCCTCCTGCCTGGGCCAGAGAGGTGGCCTGGTCCTTGGAGCTCCGAGAGAGGCAGCTCCGCAGGAGGTGAGAGACGGCGGCATCGCAGCTCTCCTCCCAGCCCTGATGAAGAGACGAGAGGAGGAAGAGGAATGAAACGATGCTCCATGATAACATTTTATTATGCTGTTAGGTTAGACTTCCTCTCTGGACACTGGATCTCGTTAGTGGCAGATATTTCAATAAAATACAAAGCAGTTTGTGAAATGAAAGGACTGGAAGATTTTCAGTATTTATTCCTCCTTTTTATTAATTCTTTTATCTTTACGTTAAAGTAATATATATACATATTAATGGGAAGTAGGTGACAAAGAGATGGAGAGAAAAGAGAAAGAGGGAGGAGGTCAAAAGAAGGAAAACAGAGAGCAGAAGATGGAGAATAGGTGAAAGAAGAGAGGGAAACAACCAGGCAGGAGGGAATTATGAGGCAGAGCGATGAGAAGGAAGGACAGAAAGAAAGAGAGAGGTAAAAAGAGAGGAGGGAAAAGAAGACGTAGACAAAAGTAAATAAATTAGGCCTGATGGAAAAGAGAGACAAAACAGAGACGAGCAGTATGAAGAGGAAAAGAAAGGAGCGAAAGGGAAGATGGGGATGAAGAGGGGATTTAATGGACAATCGTTAACCTTAAATCTTGATGCTTTAACGACGCTCTTGACTTTTACAAAAGAGCAACGGAATAATAAAACACATGGGATCGAAAAAGAGGTAGATACATAAACACACACACACATACAGAGCGGTAATAAAAGGCAGTGAGGAAGATGAGAAACGTGTCTTTTGTCACTCTCTCTCCCCTTCTGTCGTCTCTGAGATGGCTGAGATATCTGGTCTGGACATCTCTAATCTCACACACACACACACACACACACACACACACACACACACACACACACACACACACACACACACACACAAATGTGCAGGGGGGGTGAGGTGTGTTGACAGGTATCCTCCCACCCTCCCCTATTCTTTCTCCCCGCACCTCGTCCTCCCCCCTGCCTGCCGCCATGCTGATAGGCCCCTAATGAGCCATAATGACAGGTAATCAGCCCTGTAATGATGATGACAGAGAGACACAGACAGAGACAGGGAGAGACAGAGAGAGAGAGAGAGAGAAAGAGGGGGAGTTGAAGAAGGTCAAGGAGATGAGATGATGATAGAGGGGAAGGCAGATATTAAAGACGAGAAAAGACGAGTGGAAAAGACGAAGGACGAGCGGAGATTAGAACGGAGGAATGACAAGAAGAAAAGTCTGGAAGAAGAGAAAATAAGAGAGGAGGGAGGAGTGGGAGGAAGAGGAGGAGGAGGAGGAGGAGGAGGAGGAGAGATGGGAGGTGGGTGACCTATTCTTACCACAATACCTCACCAGGTTATCAGATGCCTGGAACAACATAACTGCAGGTTTCTGTGGAAACTCTCACACATACTGACACATACGTTCCACATGCTGCGGAGGAAAATTAAATGTCTTTTAGACCTAAACGGCAGACATCCATCCTCCTTAACGAGAAGAAAGGAAGCAAAGAGAAAAAGGCGGGGCGGAGCGGATTGGACCGAGGCCAGAGCGATAAATTAAGACGGAGTTCCCACTGATGCCAGAGTTTGTTTCCTGTGGCGATCTCTGTCAGAGAAACAAGACGGGGATTGTTTTATTCGCGGATCTGTGAAGATTTGTGTCGGCGCTCAGTCATTACCGCTTCAAGTGAAGACTTTCTTAAATGTTCAGCGTGTTCGGAGTGTTTGTTTGAAGAAGAAACGAGCTGCTCTGTCAAGTTTCACCTCCCGTTTAAAGAGCGAAGAGTTCTGTCTTTAAAAACGACGAGCGGGTGTCAATAAACAACACTTACCACAAGTTCCAGACACAAGACAGATGAAATAAAGATTACAAGTGAAGTCTAATCCTTTAAAACTTTTCCTAAACCTGTATTGACTGATAGTTTTCTTTTCCCATGGTAACTTCTATAACCTAGCCATTTATTTTCTTTCAGTTTCGGTTCATTCAGTCACATGTCATATGTCCCATACTGATATGTGTCAAATCACATTCACATTACAACTGTGTTAGCTGAATGTTATATTGTGTAGCTGAGGGGATGATGGCTGCTTGAGACGGTGTTTCAACATTTGTAGGTGTGGATATTTCCTACAAGACGTTCGGACATTTTCCAGCCTAGTTTGTGGAGACAAAAGTGGATATTTCTGTAAAGCCACCAGGAGATTTTCAAGCTGTGTTTCTGACTTTCAAAACAGGTATTTTAAACCAAAACAGTCGCTGTGTCTCAGTTCAGGGTCTGCATCCTTCGAAGGACTCGGCCTTTGCGGTCTTCAGAGAGACCTTGTTAATCACGTCAGCCATTGTTAAATGTGACGGTCTAGCCTTTGGAGCATTTCCTGGTTGCGTCACCATATGAGGTCATGATTTCTGCCGAAAGTGACGATCTATGCCACAAGATGTGCTCATTTTTTTTTCTCTTTCTTTCTTCTTTTTCGGGCACGCAAAGAATCTTGGGATATGTGAGGCCACGAAGGATCGTAGCGGTGCATCCTCCGAAAACAGGGAAAAGAAGGCAGCATTTGTGGGCTGCATTTGGAGGAGCCTTCGGATTGGGAGAACCTTTGTGCGGCGTTGTGACGTAATTGGACTTTAAATTCTCCTCCGAAGGATGCAGACCCTGAATTGAGACACAGCAAATCGGCCGGACGGACACGAGTTTACTGAACCAGAACAAATAAAAATGCTTCCGACAGCGAGACCTTTTGTTTCCACCTAGTAGAAGTGGTGGTGGAGCTTAAAATACAGTCGTATAATCGTGGCTTTAAAAGTTATTTTTGACCCTTTGTTGGGTAAAACACCAACTGCCATAAAACTCAAGAGGACTCATCTACCCGAGTAGCTCCTCTGTTTTACTGGAGTCACTTTGATGAAGGGTGCATATACTGTTTTTGTCTTTTATTAGGTCTTAAGTCTTCTACGTCTCTGGTCTTTAAACGGTCTGAACTGCATCAGGAGAACGAGCGTCGTCGTGGGGAAATCCCTGGTGTGATTGCAGCATTACTGGATGGCCGTGGATTAAATGTTTTCCGAGCCCAGCACACAGCCTTGGAGGACTCCCAAAGCGACGGGTAAAAGGTTCAGACAGCAATCCCTCAGTCCTGACATCCTCATCATCAGGACTGGGAAAGTCATTTGAGGAGCCGGAGTTACGGCTCTGTGAGAACAATGTTGTACAGTCGGTCTCCGGGGGGAAGAAAATCCTCCACACAATCACTTCTCTTCACCAAATCAGTGGATTCCTCTTTCTGAATTATCAGTAAAGCTGGATTTGGCACCGTTCAGCACGCAATAAATACACTTTTACTTTCCAGTTCTGGTCTAATCAACTTTAAATGCAACCAATTACTGTAAATGCTTCACGAGCCCCTAATATTAGAGAAAAGGAAAACCTGGGGTTTGAATGGAGAGAGACAGCATGTAGGGAGAATTTAAGGGAAGTGTGGCAAGTTTAATTCAAAATGTGAACAAATTTTATATCCTCATTATCTAATATTACTGACATTTACAAGATCCATTCAGCTTGTAAAACAGGTGACCAATTGTCTGGAGGAATATTAACGTTTGAATAGTTTTTTGTAGTTGTTAAATGTGTTCAAATTAAAGACAGCAGTGAATCTATGAAAGAAAAGTGACGCGTTTTCAACAGGTGACTCTGCTGGATGGAGTCACATGGAATTAAAATCCTTTCAGCAGGTTATTAACATGTAGAGTCGCGTTATATTCTCCGTATAGCTCCGGTCCAAAACGACCCAGAAATAGTGGAACGACGGCACATGGAGAGGAAGTGAGATAGAAAGGACGGAGGGACTGAAGACATCTGGTAAAGCAACCCGACCGCCAGACAAAACATTCACATTAAGACAGTCCTCTAAACCCCCAGATGAAGTCCAATGCCAACCTTTTTAAAAAAGGGCGTTTTCCACAATTTCCACAACATTTGTGCACGGCAACTATATGGTTAGATTTGATTTAGCATCTAAAATACCAGTGATTTACAAATTACCGTTGCACGTTTGTCTGTCACTGTGAAGTCTGTATTTACTGACATTATCTCCTGGACATGATGTCAACTTCCAGAGGTGAAGCATCCGTCCTTCAGCAGACACTTTATTAATTCTCTCTTTAGAGTTTTATTCACTTTCTCCAACTGTTAGAAGCATAAATACTAATTTTTAGCTCTTTTAGACGCTTTGTGGCTGCAGCTGAATACTGAGGATAACAACCTTTTTTTAACCTTCTCTGTCTTCACTTTCTCAGTTGTGTAACAACAGAAAATAGACACAACCCCAAATCACTGACATGCTGCTTCGCAAGGGACTAATACCATCACATGTCTGTTTGTGGTGAAATATGGGAGGTAGGAATTTCTACAGGATTAAGATCGCAGGCGTCCTCTGCAATTATTACAAATGACTCGAGGTGCCGTATTGTTTTAACGCAGGGCGCTGCATTAATGAAACAGTGAGGCAGGTAGTAAGATTCAGGAAGTCGAGCTGAAGTAACGAATCGGTGCATTTAAAGGTTTAACAGCAAAATGTTTTTATCACAACTCAGGACAGTTATCACTGCGGAAACAACTTGATCTGTCTCTGGTGATAATTGCAGGGTTAACAGGAGAAATACAGTGTTCAGGTTGCAAAGTAATCCAGCAGGAATGCGTGATTGGCCGCCTTGTTGGATCTGGCGATGCAAATGAACCTGCATTTCTTGGCCGGAGTCCTCAGGCACTGGCACCCGATTCAAATGAACCGAGGGGGAGTTTTTTTTTTTCCACACGGAGTCAAAGTGAGTCTGAACGAGGCCTTCGGGGAAGAATCGTCCAGAAATGGACATCGTTCTTTGGGAAAAACTGGGCTGGGTTGAGAGGAAGTTCTTATAAAGTTCTTTGGGTCGGATACCGGCTTGGTCATGTGGAACGACACCGGTCCAAAAATCCACCCGATATGTTTCATATAAAAACGACACCTGGTGAAATACAATAGTGACCCTATGTGGCTCCGAAAAAATCATTCAATTCTGCTGATTGGAAACATTTCAAACTCTCCTCAATGCTTCTTTATTTCAACATAAATCTCAGAAAACCATATGACTCGGTGCTGCAAAGAACTTTCTAAAAATGCTCTTTACAACGCTGTAAATAGTTCTGCGGTGGTACGAGCCTAAAGAAACATTCTCAGGTACTATATAGAAATGTTTTGGTTCGGGGTGCAGGAAGCCGACGCGAGGCGGGCTGTACGACGGACTCTGGTAAAGTCAACAGAAGGCGGGAGGATGTGGGGGTCGAGCGAGAATAGCAGGCAGACAGACAGCGTCAGCAACTCTGTTCGAGAGCTGACTGACAGATGGAAAAAGAGACAAAAGACGGAGGGAGGGAGGGAGGGAGGGAGGGATGAGGAACAAGGGACAGAAAGAGAGACGAAAAGAGGTAGAAACCAGGACGGAGGAAGAAAAGAGGATGCAGGAGGAGACGTAGAAGTGAGGAAGACACGAAGAAGAAGGCTGATGGAGAAAGATGAAAAAGAAAGGATGAGCAAGTGAGTGGAATGAGGAGGAAGAGAAGGGAGGAGGGTGGTGGGAGAGGAGGATGACCGAGAGGGAGACGAAAGAGAGACGCAGTAGGAATGCAAGAAGAGGAGGAGGAGGAGGAGGAGGTGTTCTGCTCGGCTGCAACCAAATGAGACGTTTAGTTAGATACCACACAGATGCATTTCCTCTGGCGCTCCTGCTTTTCCTTTTTCTTCCTCCTCTTCCCTCAATCTACGGCGCAGACAGGGAGAACTTCTCTCCTCCCCTCTCTCCCCTCTCCGATCCTAAACGTATCTATTTACCTCCGATAATGAATTCTGAGCGTACGCAGCCGTGGTGGGAGGAATCCCTCCTGTTTAAAATCATGTTTCTGGGAGGAAAGGGGAAAAAAAAAAGGCTCACCTTGTTTTCTGACTGGCTGCTGTAACATTTTTGAAATTTTTGAAGTTCTTTGCACTTTGTAACTCAGCTGGATAATCACATAATCTACGCTAATGTGACAGATGACATATAGGTTTAAGGTCATTTGGTGTTCTGTTACATATTTCTGTGTTTTTCGGGCGGCAGAGATGATCGTCTGCGTCCTGATGGGATGCAGAGAAAGGGGAGTTTAGAAAAGGGGATTATTTCTGCAGTATGCACAGAACATTTCTGACTGACAGGACTTCTCCATTTTTACCTGTGAGCCCACTTCACCTGAGGAAGAGAGACGTGTCCTTAATTACTTTTGTCTGTCTAGCGTCCTCGAACTCCCCAGCTGTGGATCCATTTGGGCTCACAGCAAAATGAGTCTTTGTGAGCAAGTCAAGAAAGTCACAGTTTGTCCTGAAGATTGTAAAATACCATTTAGTTTCATGGAAAAGCACTCAGTGAACATCGTCTCGCACGATATGTCACCAACACTGACGTGGCCGTCAACTCCACGCATGAAAAGTATTAAAAAGGTGAAAATCACAATAAATCTTGAGAGCTGCAGTGAAGCAAACGGAGATCTCGACGAGGTGTCACACTTATGAACCAACAAGACGATGTCACACACACCACTTTCAAACTCCAAACCCTTCTATAATCCATCCTCTCTGTCCTCATCTTTGGCTTTTATTCTTGTTTGAGACATTCCTCAGATTTATTCCAGTGAAAAAGGAATCTCTTTGAGAGAAGCAGCTGCATTTCACCTGGAACAACCTCACCTGCATGGTCACAGGAGAGGTCAGAGGTCGAGCTGAAGGGTGTGATGGAGACATAACTGCTGTGTCTCAATTCAGGTCTGCATCCTTCGGAGGAGCATTTAAAGGCCAATTACGCCACAACGCCATGTGAAGGCTGTCCCAGTCCGAAGGCTCCTCCAGATGCTCCTTCTTCTCCCTGTTTTTGGAGGATGCACCGCTACGATCCTTTGTGGAGTCTTTGCGCGCCCGAAAAAGAAGAAAGAAAGAGAGAAAATGGCGACATCGCGTGGTGTAGATCGTCACTTTCGCGGGCCTGGGCGGCAGAAATGGTGACGTAAGGGTAAAACATCTGGTGACACAACCAGGAAATGCTCCAAAGGCTAGACCGTCACATTTAACAACGGCTGACGAGGTTAACAAGGCCGAGTCCTTCAGAGGATGCAGACCTGAACTGAGACACAGCAATCCACTCCAACATCACGAAGATGTGAGACACCAAATAACTTAAACATAACTTTATACATGATATAATTAAAGTTAAGCGAGGTGCTTTTGGTTGTTTTTGGTTTTGTTTTTGAAAAAAAAAGGCTCAAACTACAAAAACTCTGAGTAATAATCAGCCAGAATGACCCTTTAACGGCCAAAATTGAATATTTGCACTGATAAGTGAAACTAAACCACGTCCCCATCTCTCAGTTTGTAGTCATGGCGCTGTGTCGGAGAGTGTGTTGTGTTTTCTGAGAATAGCTCCTCCGAGCACCTGTTTGTTTTAATGTTATGGACGTGACCCTGATTACTGCTAATTCACGTAATGCCATTAATCCAATTTAGAATAACACACACACACACAGAGGTACACAGTCCCCTGAGGCTCATCAACTGACCCTCTGAACCTATTCCTGTCTACAATCAGTGTGTGTGTGTGTGTGTGTGTGTGTGTGTGTGTGTGTGTGTGCGTACACTGTAAAAGATATTTTATGTCCTGTTGTTTATGACGACACAGATGTTTGTGTGTAACGTGGCTCTGTCGGAGGAGGCTGGAAATAGACTTAGTGGTAATGAGAGGTTGAGGGGATTGATCAGAGCTATGGAAAAACTAACACACACACACACACACACACACACACACACACACACACACACACACACACACACACACACAGAGTACAGTACACACTCTCAGAGTCTCTATGGGGTGAGAAATCTTTCGTGGTCTGACTGCAGCAAATGGAGGAGCTCTGTCAACACGGCTGTTTATACGGAGTCCTCTGCAGTATGTACACACACACACACACACACACACACCTACACATTCACTCACACACAACCATATAAGTACACACACATATACACAATGACACAAAGTTCAGTATGTGAGTCAGAGGCTTATTAAAGAGCAATATGTCATCTGCTCACGCTGAGACCTATTGTGACCTTGACCTCTTGTGTGTATTTTTGTGTGCATTGTCTGTTGACGCACACAGACACACACACACACACACACACACACACACCTAATGCTTAAATCATAAACAGGTACCACAGAACACGCTCTCAGCGGCGCAGAGCTGACAGGTGAGTGTTGAGTGGCAGAGAGTGAGTGTGTGATTGAGTGTGTGTGTGTGTGTGTGTGTGTGTGTGTGTGTGTGTGTGTGTGTGTATTCCTAAGGGACCAGAAGTACTTAATGTATTTTAAAAGTTTTCAGAGTGTGTGTTTAAGCTGCGGCTGTGTTTACTGAGCAGGCTGCAGATGGATAGACAGACACTGACATGTTAATGGCCGCCTGTGTGTGTGTGTGTGTGTGTGTGTGTGTGTGTGTGTGTGTGTGTGTGTGTGTGTGTGTGTGTGGGTGTGTGCGTGTGTGCGCGTGTGTGTGTGTGTGTACCAGCTGCGGCGTGTCCTGCAGCAGCGGCAGCAGCGTGGCCTCCAGGATGGCGGTCTGGTCCGGGGTCAGGCCCTGCCACAGCGACATCAGCAGCACCAGCAGGTGCGTGGCGCTCCGTAGGCGGACGAACGCCTCCTCCAGCAGCGCCCGGTTCTCCTCCGCAGCCTCCGCCAGCGCCATCACCTGGAGGAAGGAAGGAGGAGTCGGTGAATGTCTCCCCTAAAAATCCCATCAGGACCGATACTGTACTTCCAAAGAAAACCATTGGATGAGAGGTCGGAGAGTGAGGATGTAAGACGGCTAGCTAGCTGTTCCATTGTTTACTACTGCGTGTGTTGCTCACTCCAGTTGGAGAACGATTATTCTTTGCTGTTTGCTGTTTAACAATAAAGACAACAACTCCCATGATTCAACACTACAGCAAGACATCATCACACTCTGTCTGTAACAGCATGCTGTGCATTTAAACAGCAGAACACGAGCATCAGTTTGACATTATTGTGTTGAGATTTGGTTTCCAAAGAGGAGGAAGTGATTCAACGTCCTTCTACATGTAATTCCTTTAGTTTTAGAGTTATTTCTTGTTGTATTAGGATTAAATTCACACTCAGATCAAACTGTGAAATCACTCTCCTGATAAAACACAGGCAGTCTCATTTCCAGGCTGTTGAATTGGAGACTTTGTAACTAAAAAAAATAAACTAATAAGCTAAAGTGGACGAAACAAAGTAGAGTTCAAACACACTGCTCTCTATACGCCGGCTCTGAAAGCCTCTGCAAGCTCTGATGACTCTCCCTGACACTTGGTTGGCCTCCACTTAGAAACGGCAGCATTTTCATGCTCCCATCGCTTGTTTTTCCAAAAAAAAAAAAAAAAAAGTTCAGAGACACGGAGAAGAGCAAACAGAAACTGAATACTGCCTTTGAAATGAAAAAGCAGCACAAGTGGAGCTTAAGTTCTTCTTGGTTCTACTAAAGTACACAGCTCAGCACTTGTTGAACAGAGAGTGAGTGAATGCATGAGTGAGGTGTAGGAGGGGACCAGGTGAACTCTGACCCCCAGCCCGGGGTCAATCCCTCCATCCCTCCATCATTACAACAACAGAGGAGTTGCAGAAGAGTGGAGAGGCGCAGACGAGTGATGACAGAGCAAGACGGATGGTGACGAGAACAACAAGAGAGGACAAGTCGGACTGGGAGAAACGGGAGATGAGGCGGGAGGAGGAGGAGGAGGAGGAGGAGGAGGAGGAGGAGGAGAGATCAACGGACAGAGAGAGAAAGAAAGAAGAGGTGAAAGCAGATCTGGGACTAATGGACGAGTGTGTGTTCAGATAAATGAGTGATCTGCAGGCCAGAGCGCCAACGTACGCCAGCCGCTTGTCTGACAAATGGATTCAGCGCTCGCCATTTGATACTGCGAAAACAAGAGATGGAGGAGTCTGAAGTGAAATGTGTGTGTGTGTGTGAGTCAGGGTTAAGCAGCGACTGCCAAAGTAAGCCATTTTGATTTGTGTAACACTAAACTACCAACAGACAGGTACATGAGATCGAGTGCCTCCTCTAAGACTGGCACGCAAAGACGTAAACAGTCCGAGCTGAAAACCTCAGCTTCACTTCCCCTCGTTTCCGCGGTAACCCCCGGCGGTAAAAAAGTCCCCGACCCTCCGTCGTGCCCGAGGTCATCTGTGGGTGCCGTGTCACTCACACCTCGCAGGTAAACCACACACACACACAAACACACACTTACCAGTCAGTGAACACATAATCCTTACAAATGCAGACGTTTTTGAGTTCACGTCTACACTCGTGAGGACCGTCACACATTTTATATATTCCCTTTTTGTCTAATCTTGCCTCTAACAAATACCATATCAAAATGAAGAGACATTTTAACTTTACGGCTAAAATCTAAAGATCCCATGTAGTCAAAATGCAATGTTCAAATGTTTTTCCTTCTCTTTATCTCACCTACAGCCCATCCTCCAATCAACGCTCTCTTCATTTTCAGGACGATGCCACGGATGTTTAAAACGAAGTACACTGTGAAAGTGGAGTGTTCCCGGGGGCCAGAAAACTTTATGGAGAAAAGTATTTTTTTAGGGCCAACGTCGTCTCTGAGATTGTGAACATATTCAGCTCTAACGTATGTTTCAAACACAAAAAATAAAGATTATGAAAAGTTTATATTCGCCAAAGTAATCCATCAAACCGTATTATTTTTTTATTGTTACTGAAACCAAAATCCGTCACAGGAAGCTGCATAAACAACTGCAACAGCACAAAGGCAACCCGGGTCATGTGACTCATGGCGTCCTGACGCAGTGATTGGTCCAGTTTCTAGCTTCAAAGAGTGAACTGCTGAATTTAGAAAAGTTTTCAAGACTAAAATCTTTAGGCAGAATTACATCCCTTTACTAAAAATCTGCTGCAGAGAATTTGTTTTACAGGAAGTATTTTCAACCTTTATTGCATTTTTTTGTAAGTATATTGAGAAAAACCTCCTTTATGATGTAACACATCTGATTAAACACATTTATAAAATGTTCGGTGTCAACTTTTCTCACGTCCTTTCCCTTAAACATCTTCTCCGAGCAGCTACAGCATTATTTACATTTTTATTGATATATTTAAGCAGCTCAAAGCACAGGGTTAATAACTGACCTGAAGCAAAAGCCTGTGCATGTTTACACTTTCAATATTTAACCAGAATGTCAGATTTAGGACACCGTCTCATCTTCAGTGTCAAAGGCTTGCAATTGATTTGTGAGTTTCCTAGACTGTTAGACTCGTCATGGCTGGAAAATTTGCAACAGCTGAAAATGTCAAAATGTCATAATTTTAAATAATTTTGAAATCAGTTGTGGGTGGAGTGTTTCCGGGGGCCAGGAAACTTTATGGTGTAAAGTATTTTCTGGTTTTCCGCTCGATGTCTGCAGCTGTTCTGCCTCGGCTCCGGACAGAAAGCTTTAGCTGTTGCTAAAGTCGCTGCTAACTACGACTAACCAGCAGCCTCGCAGTGAACTCCAACGAGCCGGGCTCAAAAACAACAGCTGAGGCCACTTACAGTATTCATTTATGGACGTTCCTGGTGGACAGAACCTGGTAGCTTTGTACTAAAGAAAGTACTTGAAGCTGCTGTTTGCCCGGTTAGCCATGCAGCTAGGTTAACGGTACTATTTAGTGACTCACCGAAACCATCTTTGCACTGTATCGTCATCAAACAGTCCAACGACCTCACGGAGATTGTGAACATATTCAGCTCGAACATATGTTTCAAACACAAAAAATAAAGATAATGAAAAGTTTATATTCGCCAAAGTAATCTACTGAAACAAATCATTTTGGTATTGTTACTGAAACCACATTTTTCAGACGACAATTACCAAAATGTGACTCTCACACTGATCCTCACAAAGACCGGCCCGAGAGACTTAAACCCAGAACTCCCAGTACATGACTTCTTGATATCCTCATGCACAACTTTTAACATGCAACACACACATTCTGACTTCCTCCACCTCTAAACACACACACACACACACACACACACACCCAACCACCCTCCCCCCCAGGGTCTCTGAAAAAAGTGTGTGTGTGTGTGTGTGCATATGTGTGTATTGATAAAAGGCTCCAGGTCCAGTGAAGGGCTCCATTGTTGGCAGCGGCCCGGCTCCACACACACTCTGATTGATGCCAGCTGAGAGAACACAAAGACACATTTAGCCTGGACACACACACACACACACACACACACACGAACCAGTGATATAAGAACATGCACATGTGAACCCAAGTGTGCACATGGCATGACACACACATGCCGAGCCGCGCACACACACACACACAGATGTACAATAGATATGAAGGCACACATGTAGGAGAGAACACACACAGAAAGAAATACGACACACAATGCTTTGAACACACACACACACACACACACACACACACACACACACAGTAGCTGTATGTCACCAGCTGAACTGCCGATGACCTTAAACAACCTGCAGTTTAGGATTCTGGGGTCGCGACATCCCGGCGTGTCCACAATAAAGGCAGGACTCTTTTCAGCACACATAAAGGGACATCCCGCTGAAAACCTGGCTCTCATCTCAGCGACAGTGACACAGAGTCTCAGCTGACAGATCTTTGCCACAGCGCTTCGTTCTTTCGGTTTCAAAAAACACTCTGCTATGAAACCTGACGTGACGAAATAGTGAGGAAAACATATTCACACCCTTTTTTCTCTCTTTCTCTTTCTCTTCGTGCATCTGCTCATCCTTTATTTTGTCCCAGACACTGAGACCAACAGCCTCTAATGCCAGCCAACATTTTATTTAATTCTTGGAGTCGCACACAGACACATTAAACAAACACTCATGTTTGTATATTCACGCACAAATGCACTAACATATGCATTCATACGCACCACAGCAACGAGAAATGGACTGAAAAACACAAACAAAAATAATGGCCGCCCTTATCTACGGAGACGCATGAGATCACACACACACACACACACACATCTGCGCACTGACACACACACTCACACACATGCGGCAAACAAACAAACTATGCGGCTGTGGTTTAAATGAAGTAATTTTAGCTGACGGACTGCGTGAGGTTTGGTGGCTACAACAAGAAGCCTGAAGAGGAACCAATCAGAGAAGAGAGACGACGGATACTCGCAGGAGGGAAAACAAAGTTTGAGGGGAGAGTTTGTTGCTGTGTGTTCACATTAAGATCCGTCAGAAAAAGCTGCGTAAACAACTGCGACAACAGAAACAACAACAACATTGTGGTGATAGCACAAAGCGACCCGGGTCATGTGACTCATGGCGTCCTGACGCAGTGATTGGTCCAGTTTCTAGCTTTAAAGAGAGAACGTATTTTTGAATTTAGAAATGTTTTCTAGACTAAAATTTACATCCCTTTACTAAAAATCTCCTGCAGAGAATGTGTTTTACAGTAAGTACTTTCAACCTTTATTGCTTTTTTTTGTAAGTATATTGCGGAAAACCTCCTTTATGACGTAACACATCTGATTAAACACATCTATAAAATGTTCGGTGTCAACTTTTCTCACGTCCTTTCCCTTTAACATCTTCTCCGAGCAGCTACAGCATTATTTACATTTTTATTGTTATATTAAAGCAGCTCAAAGCACAGGGTTAATAACTGACCTGAAGCAAAAGCCTGTGCATGTTTACACTTTCAATATTTAACCAGAATGTTAGATTTAGGACACGATCTCATCTCCAACGTCAAAGTTCTCTCATAACTCTGCATTTAAACAAAACTAATTCAAATCAAACTCCAAAAGTTCCAATTGCAATTTCCCCCCCAAAAACCTGCTGTCCTTTGTTTCTCTCTCCAGACGTTGTCTCATATGTGTGTTTGTGTATCAGTCTGACTTTAATCACAGTGTTTAACACAATACACACATTTGATTGGCTGAGTAGCATCATAACATCATGTGAGTGATTAACAACGCTTGCAATTGATTTGGGAGTTTCCTAGACCGTTAGACTCGTCACAGCTGGAAAATTTGCAGCAGCTGAAAATGTCAAAATGTCATAATTTTTCAATAATTTTGAAATCAGTTGTGGGTCTGTGTCCGGACAGCAGTCTGCCAGTAGGTGATCTTTGGGGGGATAGAGAGGGACGACTGGTTAACGAGGGGGGCAGTGCTCACCCCTCAAATCACCTTCTGGGTACGGGTGCTCTGATTATGAAACAGCTGCTTTGTGTGACGTACTGAAACTGTCAAAGCAGCTCAGTTATCAGTGGAGAAGTGAGTGAGAGTCAGAGTGTGTGTGACAGAAACACAACTGAGGTCCAGACAAGTGAAAGTCAGTAAAAGTCAACATGTGCAAGTGGAAGAATGAATCAAAACGATGCGATGCCAAAAGTTTTATCCTCGGATAAAATGACACAGGCGAGAAACAAAGCAGAGAGTGTTTTTATGATCGTGTGTGTGTGAGTGTGAGTGTGTGTGTGTGTGTGTGTGTGTGAGTGTGTGTGTGTGAGTGCTCCACAGAGCCGACAGATTAGATGTTTCCTGCTCAGTTAGCCACAGCAAGCAGCATGGATGAAGTCCAAGCCACACACACACACACACACACACACACACACAGTCATATGAAAACACATGTATACACACAGCATACAAATATACAGACACAAACACGAGATGTTCGCACACAAAAACACACACACACACACACTATTTGTGTGAGCGGAAAATGACAGCAGCCTGTTTGGCAGAGAGCGACGTGGCAGAACACATCCGTCGTTCCCTGGAGAATGACGAGACAAGCGAGGAAGGAAGAAGGAGATGAAAAAGACAAAAAAAACGGATACGAAGAAAGAAATGTTTACAGTAAAGGAAAATGAAGTGATAGAGAGAGAAAACTTCAGGAGTGGGAGGGAGGAGAGACGGGTAAGAAGTAAAGAAAACAGTAGAAAGGGTTATGTTGGGGTTAAATGACTGTGTGTGTGTGTGTGTGTGTGTGTGTGTGTGTGTGTGTGTGTGTGTGGTGTGTGTGTGTGTGTGTGTGTGTGTGTGTGTGTGTGTGAGAGAGAGAGAGAGAGAGAGAGTGTGTGTGTTCAGGATCAGTGTTTCCGTGTTTTAATTAAAGAGCCAATTAGAGTAGCAGTTTAACGACGGCTGAAATCATAGAACCCATTTCCTCGCCTGGGATGACTAATAGACACACACACGCACACACACACACACACACACACACCAACCCACCACCATCCATGGATACAACCACAAACACACACTTTGGAAGTCTCACATCACACACACACGCACACAATAATAAATGTGCTTTCACTAACACAGGAACACATTTCCCCAGTAATAGAAGCACTGCATAAGATTCACTGTTTCAATTAGTCACAAAGACACACACACACACACACACACACACACACAAGAATGAACATACGCACACACACACACACGCACACACACAGATGCGTGCAAAGACATTTCGAGTGGTGAGGTCCAAATCTCTAAATATGTGTCTTGTTTAAGTTCCTTTCTGCTGTTGTACAGCCCGATGTTTTATGCCAAACACCTGCACACACACTCACACTCACACACTCACACACACACACACACACACACACACACACAGACTCACACACACACACACACAGACTCACACACACTCACACACACTCACACACACACACAGAAATACTGCAGTGGCGTTTGAAGACTTTTATGGAGTTAATCTAAACATTACAAATTGTCAGACACTGGCTTACACTATCCAACTACACAAATACACACGAAGAACTCGAGATACCAAACACATATTTGCCTTTTCATCTCTGTGTTTGTCTCTTCAGTCATCTGTGTTCATTTTACAGACACAGGAATCTGAATTCTGTATATAATTAACATACTGTGTCCTTTTTTTTTACTGGCCCTAATGATTGATGATTGCTAATGATGATGAATACGTACGCATTGATTATTTGTAACGTCAGTTTGTAAAGTCAAACTGCAAAATGAGTCAGTTTGACTTCTGAACGAGTTACATGTTAGAAACGTTCGGAACTAATGAAAAATGTCTTTAAAACAAATAATACTGAAGAGCTGAATGGAACCATCAACGACTGATGACGAGATGCTGGTAACTGAAAATGTACAAGTTTGTCTCGATGGTGGCACTAGAGCGGAGGTCATGGAGTTTAATCTAAAGTGCTCGACAGATTATGTGCAAAGTTAGTCAGAGAAAAAAGAGGATAAATGTGTGCAATTAGAATTTAAAGCCTGATGGCAATTAGTCTTCGTTGTCTTGGGTCGATGAGCGACCATATCCAAAACTAATCCAGTGAAAATCTGCCCACCAGGAGGGACATCGACCTGATGACAGTGTCAGACAAAAGGAAAGGAGGTTGCAGAAATGAACTAGAGACCATCAACCAGATTTATCAAACCTTCGCCATCCTGCCAGTGGAGAAGTGTCGATCTCAGAATGTGACGTAACCTGGAGGACAGTTAAGGTGGAACTACTGTCTTCCAGCAACAACTATCCACACGAGATCTCACGTGACTTTTCCAGCTTTTGATTTTAGTATTGTTTCTTATATGAGGCTCCTTTTTCAACCTCAAGGTCAAATATTGTTTTCCGCTAACGACAAAACAAGGAATAATCCGTGCATTTATATGTAACTAAGCTTTAGGAGCGTTCCACCTTAACTGTGCTCCAGGTTACGTCACATTCTGAGATCGACACTTCTCCACTGGCAGGACGGCGGCGAGCGGAACAAGCTACTGCTAACGTGAGTTGTTCAAAAACCTTCTTTTTAATAAACTCTGTGTACACAAACAATGTTCTCAATGCTCGTGTTCATGTGTAGAGACCCTGGTGATACTACCAGCAAAGTTTCTTCTTACTGTTTTAAAAATAGAGATTGTGATGCTATCGTAAAAGTGCCCGTAGCACTCCCACTGAAAATGAGTTTGACCCAAAAACAAAAATACGCTAAATCTAAAAAGCGCCTCTTTCGTCGTAATTATGCTTTTACACGAAGGTTTGACTCAGGTACATTCACAAAAAGACCCTAGGTTGCATTTTGACGACAGTTTCATTTTAACTTGACACAGTTCATGGCAACGAAGAAAAAATGAAGTTAATTCAAACAGAAAAGAGACAGAGAGGTTGATTTGGGACGTAAACAAGCGGCAGACGTTGGAGACAGAGCAATCTGGCGGACGAGTGAAGGGCCGATCAGCATCTCCTCTCCGTATGTCTGATAGACAGATAGGCAGACAGACAGACAGTAACCACTATTGTCCGCGGTCAAAACAAGCACACACACACACAATACTGATAACAACGTCTGTCTACACTCTCGCTGATAAGACGGGGAGCTGAGGGGGGGCGAGAGAGGAGCAGACAGAACGGAGCGAGAGACGAACAGACGGAGACAGAGAGGGCAGGTAAAAAGTATTTGGAGATGGCAACAGAGACGAAGAGAAGGAATAATAGAGTTAGAAACGTGAGGCTGTTGGTTACTCAAGTCTCCGCAGAATAGAGGGCGAGGACGAGAGGGGGATGAAAACGATAGGATCTGGCAACCCAGCCTGATCCCACCTCTGATGGTTCACCTCCTGTGGAAACCTCTGGAACGCACCAGCCTGATAACCACGACCTCTCCTCCACCCTCCGCTTGCTTTTCCCATCCTCGACATATTCAAACTCTATCCTGCCTCACACACGCTCACTCAAGCAGCTGATGAAGTTTGGATTGTGTAGCTGAGAATAATCAATAAAAGATTATTGGAAATTTAGGACAGGAAGCCACTGAGGTAAAGTAGATATGCAGTAGGGGTGGGCAAAAATATCGATACGGCAATATATCGCGATACTTTGCCGCCCAATACAATAATGATTTTTCAACTCCAGATATCGATATATCGCCGAAGAGCGACTCTGCTGTGTGGCGGGTGTATTTCTGTAGTAGAGAGAGTGGCTGAGGTCTTTGCAAAATGGATGGTAAGTTAACAACGCCTCCGCAATTTAAAGTTGACGTTTGGAAGCACTTTGGCTTCAAAGTTAAGAGAGACAGCAAGAAAATCGAGCTGGACAAAGAGAATATTACTGCACGGAAATTTCATGGGAATTAATAAAATGGAGAGGCTGTTTTGAATTAAATAGTTCTGACTCAATTTGTCCTCTGATCAATATCATCTGATGTACATATACAGGTACTTGTGTTTTCATCTTTATTTATATCGTGATATCGTGATACGTATCGTATCGTGACCAAAGTATCGTGATACGTATCGTATCGTGAGGTTCTTGCAAATACCCACCCCTTATATGCAGGTGTGAACAGTCCTAAAACACCTGATCAAAATTCACTGATAATCCTCATCAAGAATAGATGTGAAGTTCAAGGACACTCCAGTTGTTCTTTGACCCGGACTGATGGATGTTCGAGATCCAGGAATTGATCCTGCTCAACCGCTCCGCTCACTTCCAGGTGATTCAGTGAGTGCGAGCTAAATGCCTTGAATTTAAAAAAATACAAGAAGTGAGAAGGTGTCTGGGGATTCTTCGGTAAAGAAAAATAAAGTCAAAGTCGCCCTTTTTCAGCCGCCTCCCCAATCAGGGCTGTCAGAGATGCTTTAACAGGCCGTCGTTCAGGAGTACGGACGGCGGCGTGATTTATGAGGTTGTCCCGCTCCGTCAAAGAGCCGGCTGAGCTCTTGTGTTTTCTCTGGGACGGCGAGGCTGAGAGAGGGAGGCCTTCTGCTTTTCTTTGACACGCGCGTTCACACGGTGGCGAACAAAGAGCTTTATTCTGCGCTGATAGGTCGTGTGTGTGAAGGAGACCCGCCCTGCCTCCATCGCTCTCCAGACTCCCGTCCCTCCGTGATGAATATGTCTCTTTTTTCAGTTGTCAGAGTCTGAAATATGGGCAGATGAAAACACAAACACACAGCGCTGGTACACACTGGTACACAACACACACACACACACACACAGAAAGACATGACCATTCACACAGCGCCGCAAATCTCCACACGGAACCAAAACTGTGGAAAACTTAGTGGACTAATCCCAAAGTTCAACAGGAGAAAATTAAACGATGACAGATATCTTCCAACTACAACATTATGGAAGCTTGATATTTCTCAGACGCATCACTGGGTCAGTCCAGACCAGATTTGTTTAAAGCCAGAACCAGAACTTGCTTCTAAGTCCGAGTGAAGGTCTTCAAGTTTCAAGCTTCAAGACCAAATATGACAGACTGAATTTAAACATTTCTAATTGATGGAACTGAGTCTTCGGTTTGAATATTTTACTCAGTGTAAACATCATTAAGAGCCGGGACAAGGTGATTAATAACATATATAACACTGTAAGTCAGCGCGCTCAGAGGAAGTGCACGGGGAAAACTGGATTTTAAGAGATTCATGTAAATATTTAATTATTTTGACTGCTGGTCAGACAAACAGTCATCTGGATTAAATCTTGGCTGCCAAGCCAGGGACCGCAGTTTGAGACGCCGTTTAACGAAAAGAGACATTTCTGCAGCTAAGAGTCTCTCAATCAAGACAAAACAAAATACGGTGAGCAGCGTGGGATCATGGGAGTTGTTGTCTTCAACATCATTTGTGATTCAAACAAGAATATTCAAGGACGGGGTAATGTTTGAACATTTTAATTAGTCCGGTTTGCAGACTTCTTTCCCTTCTCTCTTCCCAGAAGTGACAGTTGCTGCGTCTCAGTTCAGGGTCTGCATCCTCTGAAGGACTCGGTCTTTGAGGTCTTTGAAGGCGAGTCCTTCAGAGAGACCTTGTAAACCGCATCAGCCATTGTTAAATGGGACGGTCTAGCCTTTGGAGCATTTCCTGGTTGCGTCACCAGATGTTTTACTCTTACGTCACGATTTCTGCCTGTGTGTGACGACCTACGCCACGCGATGTCGCCATTTTTTCGCTTTCTTTCACAGGTGCGCAAAGATTCCTGAGCCGTGAAGGATAGCAGCGATGCATCCTCCAAAAAGAGGTAAAAGAAGGCTGCATTTTGGAGAAGCCTTCAAATGCTCCTCCGAAGGATTCAGACCCTGAACTGAGACACAGCAAGTGACAATGAAAGACATTGTGACTTGGATACAATTACGTATTTCTCTTGGCTTTAACATCTTTGGAAACACTGCAGTAATTAAGTACACAGGTCTGGTCAATTTTAGACATTTCTGCAACTTTTTCGAATGCATATATTACATAATATTCCTTTAAAAATTCGTACACAAATCCACAAACACAAAAAATCTCAAAACGTGTACATCTAGCACACACACATGCAAACACAGCCGTCAGCCTCTGCTGCCTGCATGAAGTAGCACAAAGCTAAAAGTGCAGAAGTTCAGGATTACAAAATCTTAAATCTGCACACGCTCTACGTTCCCTTTCTCACACACTCTCACACACGCTGAGGTAGGTAGTTGCTGCAGTGCGCTGGGTGGTCCTGATGACCCGGAGGCCCCAGACAGAGCAGGGGACTAAATTACAGAGCATGACCCACCACAGTGACACCCAACCTGGGATTAACACCCAGGCTGGATCCCTGGACGCCGGTAGCCCCGGGGCTGTGGGAGCTGACCTCGACAGGTTCAGAGGTGACCTCAGACACACACGCACACACACACACACACACACACACACACACACACTTGTTGGTGGAGCTCAGGCCCACCCAGGACTGAAATAATGAAGGGGTTTGGTCCGTCCAGCTGGATGGAGGAGAGAGGGGGTTCTGGGTGGAGGCTGGACTGGAGAATTTGGCCCTGATCGGACAGAGTATCTGGCGTCCAGGAATATCCAGATTGTGTCTACACGTACATCTGAGACAGAGCAAAGTTCACACCTGGCAGCACAGTCAGTCTTAATTGTGTCCCGGGATGAACACATTGAAACTTTCTTCCCAGGAAAACATTCGAAACTGAAATAAAATTAGAAAGCAAGAGAAGAAGGATGTGATGGCTTTGTGTTCATACTGTCTATAAATTCAAATTAGTATCTTTTGACACTTTCTTCCCAAGAGCCCAAAACATCTTGAGCATTTTTGCAGTGTAAAGCAGCCGTCACACATGTGTATTGTCACTCAGCACACATTTAAGAGCCAAATGAAAACATCTGAAAGTCCCCATCCAGTCAGAAATGTGTGTTTTCTTCTCATTCCTTTGAGCTTCAATGTGCAGAGTCTGAGAGGCTGTTTTCAAATTCGTTGCTCAAAGTGTACGTTTTATTTTAGCACCTTTAAAATGTGACTTTAAAAGGGCATGATGTGTGACAAGACGAACATATGGAAGCCAATCCTGGTCCTACGTTCAGATGCGATATGATGTGGACGCTGGAAGCCTCCAGCGCACTCAGAACAGACTTTACAGGGAAGCAGGAGACATCTGGTGTCCAGCAGTTTATCAATAAAAACACTTGCATTTTCATATATATTGACATTCTTAACAAGGGAAAAGGAGTAATTGATTGAGGAGTAATTTTGATGTTGTAATTATACAGTTTTTCCTGCAAAAACATAAAGAGAATATTCATGTATCCACTTATTAACCAGCCCTGTTCTTCTGCCTGAGCTTGTGATGTCAACATTACCCAGAATGCCTTGAGAAGACCTTTAGAAAAACCCAGGACACGAACTTGCTGCATTCGTATCGGGGTTTGAAGTGTCGGGGGAGAGCGGTGCTGACAGCAGAGACAGCCGAGACAGAGAAGGGAACAGTCGTCTGTGAATAAATCTGGAAGTTTTATATCAGCGAATGCACCAAACTGCACCGAAACATCTGGAAACATCTGGACACGACGTCACGTCATCCGCATGAGAAGGTCAGACCAGGTGAAAGGAAACGTGGAGGTGAGGACGGAGGATACAAGTCCCCAAAACACACACACACACATACACACACACACACACACACACCTCATAAAGAGGGCTGATACAGCTGTTTGGAAGTGTGGTCGGGGTCAAAGTTCAAACAGATACATTGACACACTCATGCCCTTAAGCAAGGCACTTAAATCAATTCAGGCTGAAACACACACACACACACACACACACACCTGACACAAACACACTCAGACAACCTCCCAGAGAGACTTTGCGTGCACACACGACACACACTGTTAGAGAGAGCGTATTAATAGCATGTGATGTGACTTAACCCAAGGGCCTGTTTCACCAGAACAGCTGCGAGTGCGGAGTGTGTGTGTGTGTGTGTGTGTGTTTGGTTTAAACCTTCCTCAAAAGCCAAAATATATATGAACTCTCTTGGCCCGTCGAAGAGTTCAGTGGTGCAAGAAAACACACTGACACGCCTGCCGCACACACATTTTCTTCATATACTGGCTGCCTGAGTGAAAACTCACTGTGCTGCACAGACAAACTGCTCGACAGTAAACTAAACAAAAGCTGAAATATGCAGCAAAATGAAAACGTGCACATCTGTTGTTACATTTAATTAGACGAGCTGCTTTATCAAATCGAGATAAGAATCTCTCTGACACAAAGTCCTTCTCAGATATATTCAAGGTGTTCTGTTGGAGGCATGTCTGCAGTCTCTGAGGAAAAAGATTATTTTCATCGACACATTAAAGGATTTATGTCAAAAAATAGTTTCAAGAAATGCCAGATCTAAATCTTATGAAGGCTCAAAGTGATGTTACCTCAAAACTCAAAAAGGTATCTTTTCAACTACAGTCTAACAAAAAGAAATGCAGCACATCCTCACAATTTTGTAACTTCAACTTTGTCCTTTGTGACTTCTTCTGGAAACAATATGGTGAGAAAAAATGAGAGCGCCAAGGAAAGACTGACAACTTCCTGTAAAATCAGCACATGATCACGGTTTGAGACAACACAGTTCTGTTTCTGACAAAAACATGCAAAGAAGCATAAAAAAAGAAGAAAGCTGCATGTCTTCACATTCAGATCACAGAATGTTTGTTTTCTTGGCTTGAGAATGACTTAAATGATTAATCGAATCAGGACGTGTGCTCCCTGGACCCGCTGGCAAAACCAAAACATTACCCGCGTTGGAAAGATCACAAGGGACGGAGATATTAAACCATTCCATGAGTTGAACATGTAGTTCATCCATATTTTACCGACAAGATCTGTCCAGAAACAAACGTCATCTCAAGGAATTAAACCTAAATCTGAAAAACGTCCTTGACAGAAAATTAGCGACCATAATTCATGCAAAGTATCACAGGGGATACAAATAAAAATGGATTTAACCAAATCAAAACTTGAATAATTTCCTTTTTTATGTCTCAAGTTGAGTCTCACAGCAGTCGAGTCCAAGTTACAACATCTATCAGCAACTTAGATTTAATTTGAGTCAGAAATCTCTTGTCAAACGTCTACAAGTGCCCATCTTTAATACATTTAAAGAGTAGATAACTGGACCAACTTATTAAGACATAGTTAATCCTTATGGATGCTGTGCGGTGTTCACGGTTTCTGTGACGTTTACGAATTAAAATCAAAGTTATTCCAACAAGGCAGAAACATTTGCGAGGTTGGAATCATCTGCACGAGCAAATCAGTTCAAGCATCGCGCTCCATGTTTGTTCATGTGGACACACGGCTGTCAAACACTTTATAACTAATAACGGTTCAATCAAACAAATACGAGGAAACCACATGACACAACTCACCAAAGGTTCTTCAGCACTTGATGAGTTATTAGTCAAATTCATTTCCAACAGAACCACAACACACACACACGGTGAAGATAACTCCTGTGTGATCATAAAAATATCTTCACGTTATTTTCAGACTTTTTCTCTTCATATGTGCTGTATGTCGCCAATGTGTATGTGGTCTGTGGTGTGGTGTGTGTGTGAGCGTGTGTGTGTGTGTGTGTGTGTGTGTGTGTGTGTGTGTGTGTGGGGACGGTGTTTAGTCTGAAGCCATATTTAGTCTCTCTGGTCCTAAGAGGAGGCCTATAATCACACAGAACCTTTCTCTCTACTCATTACACACACACACACACACACACACACACACACACACACACACACACACACACACACACACACACACACACACACACACCGTGGCCTGTCATTAACAGTTCACACTAACCTCCCAGGCTGCACACGTGCACACGCATTTAGCGCACAAACACACATGCGGCAGGTTGTTTGCATGAACACACACACACACACACACACACACTGTGCGCACTCATACACATTTTGATGCAAGTGCACGTTTGTGAAGATGAACATATGTACGTGATCAAGCACACACACTCACGCAGAGCCAGATGTGAGTCCAGCTGCGTGTCCAGCAGGCGTTCTCTGAGATGATCCCGTTTATTCCGTCTCTTTCTGCGTCGGATATTTGACTTTAAATTCATGTGACACACAACAAGAGGCCCGGGGAAGTTCTCCTGATCGGGACTGAAAGCTAAATGACGGGTTCATCCGCAAACTCAGAGCTACTTTCACTGTCTGTGCAGCCACAGGAGCAGCTCTGCACAACTTAGTGTTACTGTAACTGCATGAAATGTCAAATCTGGACAGCTTCAGGATCATTCTTTTAAGATGAGCTGTTTTTTTCAGGTTTTTTTTTTTTTGGAGATTGCCAACAAAAAGCTCCAGATCAGAGGCAGATCATCCGCTGCTCCCCTCAACCACGATCAGTATGAGTTGACTGTTTAAAGATGAGATCCAGCAGCTGGAGGACACTTTGCCGATCCGTCGCCAACGACTGCTGGATATCTGGTTTAGTAGCAGACGGGTCTGAGAGCCAGGAACCAGCCACAGCCAATGAGAGCTTTATCTCCCTCTCCTCCTCTCCTCTGCTGTCATCTGCAGTATCTCTATGAATCCAGTCTCACTGTGCATCTATTTGATAATAATTCATAATTTAACAGTCATCAGCGGAAGTCTTCTCCGGCGGTGTGGCTTTACTTTGTCATCAGCGTGTTGTTGTTTGCTGCTGCTGCGTGAGCAAACGATGGAGGGAGAAATAAGACCGCTAGCGTCAAGAAACTGTTTGGTCTTAGCGCAAAACGGCGTGATTTAAAGTCGTCACACAGAAGTTACAGTCTTTTTATTGGCTGCTGAGAGGCCGCGGTCAGTCCTGGCAATCTGGATAAAATGCTCTGAAAGGCTGAAATGTTTGAAAGGCCAGCGATTGAAGAAGAAGCCACAAAAACGAGAAGGATGTTGTTTATCAAATTGTTTTGATATTTCTGAGCCGGTTTTTTATAAGGGATAAAGAATGTCTCGTATCAAGAAGTTCTCAGGGTCTGCATGAGTCCCCTTGTAATTAAAAAATGTCAGATGATATGAGATACATGATTTATTTGACATATATTAAAGTATTATAGCATTTAAGTGTTGAATGCAGCATCAAGAGGTCACTAATATCAACAATATGGCTGAGGTTTTCATATAACAACACTAGAACATCACAGATTATGCAGAATAAACTTTAACAACATGTGATTTACTAATTTCTCATTTCTAATTTCTATAACACAACCTTAAAGGGATATTCAGGTGTAAATTTAATCCATGGTCTAAATCACCGTGAAACTGTGTTAGACTCCCTCTCGAGAGATCAAGTTAGCAGACCGCTAATTTACGGAGTTTTATCAACCTCAGAAACGACCGCACGACAACAATACACTGCAGTAAATGGATCCAAATATAAACCGCCACCAAAAAGCCACAAATAATGCTCAGAACAGCACCAAACTTCAGCAACAGTACAAATAGGGTCTCAGCACATAGTCCGGGGCATCTAACCTCCGCTAGCTTAGCTGGATTTCTACTGAAAAGCTGACTAAATTTACAACTCTCCTCCATCAGCTTCCGGGTCGAGGAAGTCCCGACGCGACGATTACCGAGTGCGGTTAGAAATGCTCAATTCCGTTCTTTTCCCTGTCCGCTCTCGATAATAACTGTTATAAAACTGGCAGGTAAGACACATATGAACTTTGATTGCTTTTCCATGGAGTCATAATCATACATTTTCATCCATGAGCCGCGGAACTCTACTGCACCCGGTAATCGACTCGTCGGGACTTCCCGTCAACAGGAAGCTGCTGCAGAAGAGTGGTAAATTTAGTCAGCTTCTCAGTAGAAATCCAGCTAAGCTAGCGGAGGTTAGATGCCCCGGACTATGTGCTGAGACCCTATTTGTACTGTTGCTGAAGTTTGGTGCTGTTCTGAGCAGTATTTGTGGCTTTTTGGTGGCGGTTTATATTTGGATCCATTTACTGCAGTGTATTATTGTCGTGCGGTCGTTTCTGAGGTTGATAAAACTCCGTAAATTATTGGATTAAATTTACACCGGAATATCCCTTTAACTGTAAGGATTGTTGCATTAGGTCGGCAGTCATGCGTCCTCAACAAACCTAAATTGTAATTTAACGTGGAGAAAAACTGCTCTCCAGACATGTTATATAACCCAGACTCTGTAGGTTCAGATCCCAGACTTCTACCTCCAGCAGAGATCCAACAGGATATCCCCCTACATGGACGTAGTTCACCAAGAAAAATCTCTTTGGAAAAGTGTCAGTTACAAGAGTAAAAATTACGCTAAATTAAATGTAATTTTCCGAGAGACGGTTAGCATCCCGCAGCGGGACACCAAACATGTGGCCGCGCTCTGTTTGAACATGTAGTCATTCTCATTACTGTCACTGCTCCGCCAGATAAAATATGACCGGATAGGACAGCGAGAAAGTTAGGTTGCCGTTTCCTGACTGTGTGTGTGTGTGTGTGTGTGTGTGTGTGTGTGTGTGTGTGTGTGTGAGTATAAATCGTGCATTGTCTGTTCACGGTTAGAGACCTAAACAAGGCAGTCTAATCTTGGCAGACAAAACACAGAGTGATCCTGACTACAAATTAGCTCCACACACACACACACACACACACACACACACACACTCTTCCACCTGTTTTTCCTCTCTTTTCTTCGACTCTTATCTTCTTTCCTCTTGTTCCTCCGTTTTTCTGCGTTCCTCATGTTATCCTGTCTTTCTTCATTAACTTCTTTTTTGAGGGGGATCGTGAATGTGTCAGATTACTTCCAGAACATTTCTGTAAGTACTTGTAGCTTCACTGACCCCACTCAGAATCACCCTGGGGGTCCTGTGGAGGACTGAATCAGTGACTGTCTGGTCACAAACTCGCTTCTGTGTTTATATATTAATCCTCCTGGAGTCAAATTTGATGGAGGTGGATGAAAAGTCACCCGTGTCAATTTAATCAGAAAACGTAGATATCCAAATCAACCCCTAAAAGTTTTGCTCTTCTAGTCAAGTTGTTTAAAGGTCGTTAAAATCAACCCTCTCTGCAGTATTTTAAATATTCTGTATCATCTTGCTCCAACTCTTCGTTGAACGTTGAACCTGCAGTAATGTGATGAATATGAGTGAAATACTGTGTTTTTGATGGCCGCACATGATGCATCACTCCGACACATTCAGTACCAGAAAAACTCTGCAACCTCTGCAAGAATTACAAATAAACAGCGCTGAAGCGTTTGAACCTTGTTTTCTGACCAGAATACATTTCTAATGACTGACACAACGCTGAGGAGGGTGAAAGAAAACAAACAGCTCTCAGCTCCATTCTGCTGACGCTTCTGAGAACGCTTGCTGCTGCTGCGAAGGCTTTTTACGTGACTTTTCTAAATAAAGAAAAAGCTGCTGAAATAAAAAAAGGGAACCGTTTTTCGTACGACAGAAAAAGAGAAGAAAGTGTTTTTTCTCCCAGAATGTAACGCACATGTACACACTCACCTACACACAACCTGTGTACACACAGTGTCCCTACGGTCCAACACTGAACCACACACTTGATGCAGTCCAGACCGAAGAGACCTGAGAAGCCAATACACACACACACACACACACACACACACAAACACACACACAGACACACACACACAGCGCCAGGTCTGAGGTGATGGTTTTGGTTGTGGTCCCAGTGAAAACGACACTAATTTGGAGCTAAGGAGTTCTGGCGAGCTGAGTCAGAATTCCACAAACTAACAACTGTGCAGTGAGAGGCTGAAGGCTAATCAGAAGCTAACAATGCTAATGCAAAGTAAATGAGGCGGATGCTAACGTTATCATGATGCTAACACACTGATAACGTAGCTTGATGCTCGAGTCCGCCTTCGCTGTAGACGCTAATCCGATCGAACACACAGCTTGCTTTTTTAACACACACACACACACACACACACACACAGTTTCATAATCATGAAGACACACACACACACACACACACACACACACACACACACACACACACACACACAGCTGACAAACTCCATAAACCACACTAAATAAGTTGTTCCCACAAACACACCCTTGGCAGCAATATGTGTGTCCGTGTGTGTGTGTCTGTGTGTGTGTGTGTGTGTGTGTGTGTGTGTGTGTGTGTGTGTGTTGCCCCCTCCATGCCTGTTTGCTTTTCTCTCAATGGTCTCCTTTGAAGGACAGAGGAGAGGAAGAGAGAGAGAGAAGTGAGTGAAGGAGGGAGGGAAAAAAATGAGGAGAATTCACGGCAACAAGAAAAATATCCTCAGCTTGGCGTCGCGAGGCCGCCGCACTCTCTCTGAGACACACACACACAAACACACACACACACACACACACACACACACACACACACACACACACACACACACACACACACACACACACACACACACACACACACCCTGATTACAGAGTAAATATGTATAATCTTATAAATCGACCATTGTTTGAGGTGGAAGCAACAAACGCACACACACACACACACACACACACTCAGACAGAGAGAGACATGTTGACTTTGGAGAAAGTGAAGTGATGGAGGTGATCAGTCATGTGGGGTCAAACACACACACACACACACACACACACACACACACACACACAGTATACAGAATACAAAGACATTTCTTGTATTGATTAAAACGTCAATGATTCAAATCAACAGTTGCGGACTCCCTGATTCTAATCTCGTGTTCACAGAAAACCATGTGGCTGCTGGACACGTTTTACAAACACAATCTTGTCTTCAAATTACATCACGGTCAACTCGACTGTGATGTCGGGTTATGAAAGCCAGTTAAGTTTTTGATCTCATTCATGGTTGGGAAAAAATTACCTGGTTTCACTGAGCTCTGCCGCCAATAAATAATCTGGTATCAAACCCTTTAATCTCTCTCAACTCTTTCTTTATTTTTAAAAAGCAACGCAAGACAATATTTGCACGCTTTTCTTATAAAATGACATCACTGGTGACAAATTACATGACTTGACAAAGAGCATTCATTCTCAGCCAAAGAATGTTTCAGTCTCCCGGTTAAACTATTATCCGTGTCGAGTGATTTAAGAGGGTTCTGATTCGATAAGATGTTATCAAACTAACCCAACTCTCTCGATGTCAACGGGGAGAAAACTGATAGAAAACTGTAGTTTCACTTCTCGTTGCCTCTCATCCAACACGCTATCCTGAAAAACAAAAGAAATCTGTGCAAAACAAAAAGGGAGTATTTGACACATTGGATTTGACGTTGAGCTCAGCCCGACGTTTCGCTGCATCTGCTACTTAAAACAGACGTATAAACACACGCACAAACGTTTTCCAGCCTGCGCCCGAAATCCATTAGCCACAGCTCTGAATGCAGATCTGTATATATTGTTCCACTGTATTACAGCTCAACAGACTGCCAGCTTGTCCCATTGTGCATATGGTTTTCATACACGTCGACCACATGACGCGCTCCGTATGCAGCTATATTTACAGCTAATTAAATAACGCAATGACACGCACACACACACAGGCATCGTTGTTTAAAAAAAAAGGGGCATTTCTTTAACGAACAGGAATTTATTCATCAGAAATCAGATGTATGCGGCAAATTTCCTCCGTTGTGTGGCGGCAGTGTGTATGTGTGTTTATACGCTGTATGCTAGCGTGTAATCGTATTAGTTGGGGTGTGTCCTGCACAGACCTGCAGACTGCAGAGTCCCGCTGGTTTAAACAAAGAGAGATTAGTCTGAGCTGACCTGGGATCAGATTTTTTACACAATGCAGCACAATCAGCCTGATAACAGAAACAAAGTTTACTTTGCTTCAAATGTTTGAGCTTATATTTGACTTTGCCTGAGCCAACTTTGACTTTATATTCATGTTGCAGCCAAACATAGATCGACTTCACTTCATCAACACGACTATTTGAAACTGTACGTGCATTTTTACGTTTTCGACCTGTGCATAAACAACATGTGATGCCACTTTGAGTCTCTCAATCAAATCAAAACAAAAGATTTAAGAAGCGTGGCATGATGGGAGTTGTTGTCTTTATTAGTGAGAAACCACCATCTTCTAGGAAAATCTATCTGCTGTGACAAACTAATGTTATAAAGTTTTATTCAAGATACGTTGTGTCTTATTTTCAATCTTCCTTCCAGGATCTGTGAGTCTCTCCTGGAAGTTACGATGCAGGCGACCAATTGGAAAATATTGTTACCTTGAACAAAACAATTCATTTTAAAATGATTTGTGGAAACATTTGGGGTTATGTAAGTACACAACTCAACAAAATATATAACAAAGGCTCTGCTGGGTACTTGTTTTTAGACATTTTAACGTCTAAATGTTAAATATTACATCTTCAACTTAACATTACATCACATTAATTTAACATAACGTCATTCATTTTCTTTGGTTTCTAACTCAAAGGCTTCTTTATGCATTACTGCATCACTTCCCCCCATTTTTCACTCCACTCACTACCTCTAGCGGAGACCATAGCACACAAATGGACGTCTTTAATCACCGCTGCACTGCGGTCCTTTGACTCATAGCGTCATTGAAAGCACACCAGTTTACAGTCTGCGGTCGACGCGACCGACAGCATGAAACTCCACACATTGTCTTGTGTGCTGTTAAGTTGATTTCATTTACTCTTTGGCCAAACAAAAGTTTCCCAAGACCAAAGCAGAATGCAAACAGCACCCTGCTGCGGTTTTGTATGTTACAGTAGAAAGTTCTGTGCCAGAGAAAAACAAGGCGCAGAGTTTTAAAACCACAGCACAAGATCGAAATTGACCTTTGACACCAGCGGAACGAGCTGGGGTCCAGCTCTCAGCAGTGATCCTCACCAGGGCGGTTCAGCCACAGTTCTCAGGTCAGTGTCCACTATCAAAGCGGTGTAAAATCAGGCCTGGACTGTTGGCACAGAACTATCAGACTGTTTAATTAAAGCTGCAGTGCAGTCTATAATCTCAGTTTCTCTAATCTCCTCCCAGCGTGACAGCTTTCCAACATGGATGATTTATTAAATCTCTGCTTGGTGCCCAGCAACAGGACACAGTGAGAAATGATGCGGTAAGCATGGTGGGAAACTTTCCTCATATAGCTGCCGGTCAAAACTCAGTTTGAATATATTGGCAGGGAAAAACTGGAGCCCAGCAGGACGACGCTGGTGACTGTCTGTCCACAAGACTACAGGAATTTTTTAATTTACCTGAAGGCAGTTAAATGATGTCGAGTTCTTACTGTAGCCTTGTTCTAATGTTTTTCTTAAATTCGTCGTGCTTTTCTATTCCTAGAGATCTTTTTGCTCTTTGTGTTTAACAGTTCACTCTATATTTCCTCATGCTGGTAACTCAATTATTCCCAATGTTCCTCTTCTTAATGTAAAGATATCCTGTTTTAAATCACTTCCTCGTGCTGTGTCGTCTGACTGCTTCCTCCTTTTTATTCCCTTCACAGCTTCTTCATGTCAGTGATTTTCTTCCAGTCACTTTCACATTTCATGTACACATTTCCTCTTTCCTTGCCCTCAAACTTTCACATCCTTCGTCCTTGTTTCCTTTCCCCGTCTCTTCTGTCTGCCCTCTGTGGGATGATGGAGAGATCGTCTCACTCCGTCGATTGCGGGACAGACAGCAGACAGATGAAAGCAGATCAATGGGAAATAAAACAGACAATAAAAGTCAGATTTGTTCTTTGATTCTTTCAGCTGTGGGGATCAGAGGACAGGAAGGAAAGGAGAGGAGAGGGAGGAGGAGACCGTTTACGACTCTCTCTTTCTCCCTCCGTCTGCCTCTTTCAGAAATTACTTTCATGTTACTCTGTCTCGGTTACTTCATCTGCATTTATTGTGTTTTACTTTCTTATTACATCTCCTCCTGCTTCTTTATCGCCCTCATTTTGTCTCACCGTTCTGCCTTTGTGCATGTCTCGATATTTCGCATATCTAAAATTCTGATTCTTTGTTTTTAATTCTGCACTTTTCATCCATCTCTCTGAGCATCTCACCCTCTGATCCCTTCGTCGACAGTCTCGTCCGCCCTCCCACCCCGTGACCACATCCACATGTTAATAATAAAGTCTCCTGCAGCTCCACCACATCTATGAGGAAATCCTCTGGCAGGTCATCTATGTCTGTCTGATAGAGAACAGTGCAGATGCTTCATCCTCGCTCCCCTCTTCCTCTCCCTCTCTGATTGTTTTTACACAGCTTTCTGACCACAGCTTATGTCGAGTCCAAAAAAAAAGGGAAAAAAAGAAGAAGCTGGCTTGACCCGCCTGGAACCGATGTGGATTCTGTGTTTTCCCGTCTGCAACAACACGCCGCAGCGTTTAATGAGCCCCGAACCTGATTAAAATCTGGGGAAGATAAATAAAAGGAAACATGACCTGATCAAGCCTGAGGGAGTCGAGAGGAATCAGAGCCAGACACGGCCCGAATCTGTCTGGTGGTCGAGGCGGGGCGGTTTCGGTTTGGGCTGAAAACCAAAGTCATCTGATACTACTGATATTACAAAGTTCTTCACAGCTGAATCTGAAACATTTGCTACCTGGAACTGAACAGAGATTATTCCAAACTGTAAAGCAGACAAAGAGATTACAATGAAAGTGTGAAGTGTGCGTTCTACTTATAAATGAAGAGATGGAGCAAATTTAGAACTCTTTCAGCCGTCTTTAAAGAAAATGTCTTCTCACCCCCATGTAGGTGGAAAGTCAGGTGAAGTGTGGCAGTCCACAAAACATTTCTGGAGCTTCACAACAAAACAGAGTTGCAACTGAAGTAGCTGGGAAAAAACTAACTAATTAACCAAAATTACATTTGACAAGACGTTTACACCCATTGTTGATGCATGCACCTCATCTGAAGTGGATGCACAAGCTCGATCTCCCATCGAGGAAAGAGATAATGTATGTCTGCATCAATTTGGGATCTCAGGGCTTCCGTAGTTTGGGATTACCCTGGACGAGCTGCATGGAGCCGCTTTATGCTTTTCTGGTTGTCGAGCCCTCACCGCTGTTTTGTTGTGAAGCTCCAGAAATGTTTTATGAACTCTGAAAGTTCACCTTCCATCAGCTGAATCGATATTGACTGAATTTACATTTTTGGGGGGAAATTAGAAACCAGTAGTATTACTCAAGAATGTCCTCGCCACAATATCTGCAGAAAACACCTGGCAACGGCCTCAGGAGGCTCTGTGTGTGTGTGTGTGTGTGTGTGTGTGACGGGGGGTGTCCCAGGTGAGGGATGTTGTCTTTTTATCCCCTGATGAGGAGCCACAGCAAAGCCATTTGTACATGTGTTCACACACACACACACACACACACACACACACACACACACACACACACACACCAACACACACACACACACACACACCATTGAGTGTCAGTCAGCTGAATGAAAGACAGCCATTCATTGATAAGACAGACAGTCACATAAACAGACTGTCTGAGGGAAAACAAACCAGACCACCGTCAACCCTCTGTGCTCCATTGAGCCTCGAGAGGGGTCTCAGTGTGTGTGTGTGTGTGTGTGTGTGTGTGTGTGTGTGTGTGTGTGTGTGTGTGTGTGTGTTAAAGAGAGAGAGTACTGACGGGTGTAAATGTGTGTGTTCCTGGGGTGAAACATCTCCTGGGGGATGAGAGAGAGAGAGAGAGGAAGTTTCTCTGCTTCTGTCGGCCCTTTAATCTGATACACAAACACACGGGGCACCTAAGAGCCTGCCATTCACACCACACACACACACACACCCTCTTCATGAGCACACACACTCGTTAATGTGCAAACACACCGAGAGTCAACTGAGACGAGACTACATGTACAGACACACAAACACACACATCTACAGATATGCACTTTAGGGCTGCTAATACGATACCTGAGTGTCCGCTGAAATATGATTATACACATTAATGTCATGAATGAGAAAACATGCAAATAGCTAAATGAAACATGAGTACACATGCATGTGCATACATTCTTGAAATGCACACTTCCTCCTCATGCACTCTTAGAAACACACACATGTATGCAGGACTGAGAGGCCCGCGCTGTTAATGGCGGTGGTCCTGCGCTCCACAGTGGGATCTGTGTTTAGCCATGTTTAGAGCTCCATTTGGGGCCAGATAAATCAACCTGCTGTCTACCAGAAGCCTCCATTAGGGGCCCGGCGAGGCCCCTGGACGGCCTGTCAGTCACCCCGTCAGTCAGCGAGCCGCCCTCTTCCAGCGTTTGAACTCATAATTACAGGGAGGCTCAGCTTGGCTCGGACCGGCCCGGCTCCCCGAAAAAAAAGCCCCCCATCCGCCACCTCCCAGACGTCGGCGCTCGCTAGCCCAGCGCTAATGCTAACACTAACAAACGACGGACGTTTCACCTCCAGAGGAAACAGCGGCGGGGAAAATATTTATGGAAACTGAAAAGCCTCCCTCGATTTGCTCGGCCCCCTTTGGCCTCTCTTCATCCATTTCCACAAACTCCTTTTAGAGCTTTTAGTTTTTATTTCGTTGAGTGACAGTCCTGGGATTCCAACATGTGCTCGAGAGGTTAGCAAGATAGTTAGCCACGGAGCACTAGCGCCAGGCTAACCTCTGGCTGCCAGAGATTAATCAAACACCAGTTAGAGGGGAGAGAGTAAAACACAGGGGCTGCGATGACTGATGGCTTTTTAAGAAGTGGCGGGGGAGGGAGTCGGAGGTAAAACACACCTCGGACCAGGACAGAAGACAGAAATACTCACACAGCAGAGCTGGAAATTACATCCAATGACAAAACAAACTGGTGAATTTGGTCCGTAGCTGGTTTGTCTTCTCCAGCAGCCACTGTGACACGTAACAAACAATCATTCATGGGTCCTACTCTATTCTGAAAGTCATCAATCATTGCCGGCTGGTCAAACGGTTCAAACATCGGGTGTATTTTGGAATCAGGCCACTGTGGCCGGCAGATGAAAAAGTTTCCTGCGCTTACACGTATACACACATGAAGTCAGACGTGGCTCGCCGGCTCTCAGGAATTCATGAATAAAATATAGGCCCATAAAGGCAGCATGAACAATGGAAATATTATCCTCCGCTGCATAAATGCACAGCCGACCGCAGAGTATTCTCACAGGGAGCTCGTTCCTCTTATCTCTGACGGCTCGTCGGCGATGGCCGGCCGCTGCATGTGGAGACACACACCGCTAACGAGGGGGAAATCCCCCCCATCAGCCAAGATTGATGCAGAAAATTTACCCAGCAGACATTCCTCTGAGCCGAAATGAAAGAGGTGCCTGGTTCACCGGCATTCCTGATTGGCCACACATTCCTTTGCCTTTCTGACAGCGACGTGATCGCTTGCATGGAGCCGCGGCTCCGTGGGGAAAACACCCACGACATTTCTGAATAGCCCTCTGAGGTTTTTTACCTGGTGACATTTTTTTGACCAGGAACTCATCCATTAAACAAATTAGGGAGGTAGATGTAAAGGGACAATGTCCTACCTTCCTAAAGGAGACCACTTAAGTGCCTCTGAGCAAGGTCTTAACAAAGTGGGCAGCTAAATGGTGCGCTTGTGTGTAATTGATCCACTGTTAAATGGTTTGTTTATATCTTCTTGTCGAAAGAAAGCAAGAAAAGGAAAACAGCTCAGAAAGGATTGAACTGAAAGAAACCTAACAGATGAAATAAGGTTGAATACAGAGAGAAAAGAAGAAAAAGGGGAAAATCAGGACCAAAAGTGACGGAAATTAAGGAAAGAAAATCCACAAAGACAAATGAAACTACCAGCTGCTCCGTCAGCCTCCTGTTTAAAACCAGATCGTGATGTATCCTGGTGAAATCCGTCCTGCTACAGAAGACAAACTGCTGAGCTGGCCCTGGCCTCAGCAGCACGACTCCTAATACTGACATGAATTATTAATTCGACGCATTCATCACTCTTCCGACCAGCCGTCGATAGCCTCCATTATGGCGGGTGTGTATACATTACAGAGTGTATAGTGTGTCAGAAACTTCCCGCATACGAGCCACTGGATGGCGGGAAGAGGGAGAGAGAGACAGAGAGAGAGGCGGAGAGAGAAAGAACGGGTGATGGACAGGAGTGACAGCAGGGAGCATTAGCTTGAAGAGTCGTGATATCAGAGCCAGATATCAGACAGAAGGAAAGAGATAGAGTAGCAAGAGAAAGAGGCATTTTGACAGGTAATTTTAAACTGCACATCAGGAGCCAAAACACAAAATGTGAAGAGTGTAGTGGCCGTTTGTCTGAAAATCAATTTAAGTAAAACTTATGGAAACCAAAGAGGGCCAATTTGGCACCGTGGGGGTGAATAATGTCCATTCAAAGCTCTTAGTTTCCTTCAGATGATTTATTTGTCCCAAAACAATATAACAAGCAAATCCCGTTTCCTCTACGCCTGCATTCTGGTTAGTTAGGGTTAGGTGGAGTAAGGGTGGAGGACCAGAATGCACCTGGGTGGGCACATGGTTTTTACCTGTATTCACACATATATGATCTCCGGTGCCCAATTTACAAAGAAAACAAAAACTAAATAAGATAAACGAAACAATATTTCCCTTAAATCACTAGTAGTAGAAAATTGAATCAAAATAAAACGATACTAATCAACATTATCAATAAATAAATAATTAAATAGCTCCAACAAAGAGGTTACACAAAGTTTTAAAGAGATACAAATATGCAGATGTTATTATAGTGGCTTATAAGACACACAATCGGCCCAATTTCCCGATTCGATTCGATTCCGATTATTGAAGTCTTGATTCGATTACAAATCAATTTTCGATTATTAACGATTATCGATTCGATTTTCAATTATTAACGATTATCGATCTTCCATTTAACATCAGTCAGCTGCTGAATTATTTTACTTCTCTTTTGAGTAACACCTCACAGCACCTTCAACATTGTATAGTGTAACTGTAATATCAAAATGATTATTTTTTAATTTGTGTTAAATGTAGTGTTTCACTGTTAAAAGAAAGTTGGCAAGCTCAGCAGCCGGACTCATGTTAGAAGCATTGTTGGTGACGAGAACCAGGGCGTGTTTCTCTATTCCCCACTCGTCTGCCATTGCTTTGAGAAACTCACACATATTTGCGTTTGTGTGGCTATCATCCATAGCTCTCGTCTGAAGTACGTAGGACATTAGCTTCCATTAACTGTGACATAATGAGCTGTAACGGTCACATATGAGACTGTAGCTCTGGATGTCCAGGCATCACAGGTTATTGCTACCCTGTGAGCAGAGTTGAGGGACACTTGCACGGAAAGCTTTGTCTCCTTGTAAAGATTTGGAATCGGTTTAAGTGTGAAAAAGCTCCGGGATGGAAAAACATATCTTGGCTCCACACTGTGGACCATGTAGCGGAAGCCAGTAAGAGGAGGACTCCAGTTTGTATTACTATTTCCAAAAAAAAAAAAAAACATTTTTTTTTTTTTTTTTTTTTTTTAATCGATTTTTGGAAATTTAATAATCGAATCATAATCGTCAATATCATAATCGCGATTAATCAATAATCGATTTTTTTCACCACCCCTAATGTTTAGTATGCAGCTGTTTTTGTCTGAAATAGTTAAGTTTCGTTTTGATCGAAAGTAAAATGTAGTTTGTTGCACAGGGTTCTCCCCAGACGGTGGAACAGCGGCGCTGCGCCGCTCTACCGCTCGGTCAGCGCCGCTATACTCCGCGCGTGACAGTGTCGAGCGTCCGTCCGTCCGTCCGTCCGTCCGTCCGTCCGTCCGCCGTCCCCCGGTTGACGGCTAGGAGCTCCCGGCTGACGGCGATGAGCGTCCGTACGGAGTTGATGACCGGCTGTCCGTACGTCCGTGTCTCCCCCCCCCCCCGGACTGACGTTGACGAGCGGTTGACGAGCGGTCCCCCCCCGGACTGACATTGACGAGCGGTCGCGCACCCCCCCCCCCCCCCCCCCCGGACAGACGGTGCGCCGCTATACTAAGAATTTCTGGGGAGAACCCTGGTTGCATCTCGTGCAAGCGCAGAATGTACCTGCTACCGTGGAGCTGGCAGCACGTCAGACCCGTGTGTTCAATGCAACTTTTCTACCTAACGGGTCAGACAAGAGGCAACAGAGTGGTCGGATAAGGCAGTTGGACGTCTGGGCGGTGTGTGGGGGCCTTTAGGGCGTGGTTACCTTTCGCTACCTTGCTTCACACCTCTTCCCTTTGCTGTCCAAATATGGTCACTACTGGGTCCAAATAACCAAGATGGCCACAACCAGAGAAAGCTGGACTAAAGGCTTCAAATCATGAATTTGGTTAACAAAATACTTCAGGTATGATGAGCAAGAGGAGTGGTGTGATCGGTAGAAGTTAGACCGTGATACGTTCATCGGCACGTCGGGGGGAACTGTTCCCCCCGATCACTGATCCAAGTGGTGCCAAAGTCAAACAGTGGTCACATGGGGGTACATACATGCTATTTTAAGGGACGTAAACAGCTGAGCAGGAGCAGTACAGGAGTCATATGTATGACATTGTTATAGCTCACTATTGTGTCTCTTCAGAGGTCAGGTGAGACAGGTGCTCAGTGGGTGGAAATTGGCCCCATTTAATAATAGAGTCCCATAAAAGCGCCCGCTGGTTTCTCTCCGCTCGGTTCATGTAGCTGCCACAACAGTTTCATCACACAGTATTTAAATTACCTGTTGATTGCTGACTTTTTTTTTTTACCCTTTACCCAGCAGGCCTAAAAAAACACTGCTGATTAACTGGTTTGCAATAAGTGCGGCTGATTAAACTGTTTAGGCAGCCGACATTAAACAGACGGAGGATATTAACATTTAAGGCAGACAAGTTAAGAACCGGCGACGACCGAGCCAACCCGAGGTGAGCGCTGTTTATTTGAGTTAGAGCGGCATTAAGAACTTCAACAAGCTCATTAATTCCCTCTCATTAGGCTCCAACAATGCCTCTGAACTCCAAACGCGAATGTGCATTAAATTATTGTATTGTTAGAGAGAGTGGGTCTGATCACAGAGAGCGGCGCAGTGACGCACTGACGGATTTAACAGCTAATGAAGAGATGATGTCACCCGGCCTCGCTACGCTAACGAGAAGCTAATGGACGGTGGAGCTGGTGACCGCCAAGTCGGCCTCTAGAGTAAACATCAGCGGCAAGGAACCATCACTTTGTTCCACACACACACACACACACACACAGACACACACACACACACACACACACACACACACACACACACACAGACACACACACACACACACACACACACACACAGACACACACACACAGACACACACACACACACACACACACACACACACAGACACACAGACACACACACACACACACACACACACACACACACACACACACAGTTCCATCCTCCAATACGTCAAACTTAAACAAAGGGCGAGACAAAAGCTTAACGGCTGGTTTGTTTTACAATCAACTTCACACTGAACTCAACTACAGTGTGTGTGTGTGTGTGTGTGTGGGTGTGTGTGTGTGTGTGCGTGTGTGTGTGTGTGTGGAATCTGGGTGTGAGCTCACAGCTAATCACATCAGGAGAGGAAGTCTATAAATCAGCAAAATACAACTCTCACACTGTAAATCTACACCAACATGTCAACGCTCTGAATGTGTGTGTGTATGTAACGTGTGTGTATGTTGTGTGTGTGTGTGTGTGTGTGTGTGTGTGTGTGTGTGTTAATGAAAGGCAGCAAAGGAGAGCTGGAGAGTTAGACTTACTCTCTAAGGTAAAAACTTTACCTCCCACAGTCAGACAACTAAAGAAAATTACACTTTTTCCACATTCTTTTCTACATTTCTGTCTCAGTCTCAATATCGTCTCATCTTGGAGTTTCATCGCCCAACAAATGTCCTCCAGCGTCCATTAGGAACCTTTTCCTACTGGGGACCCTTGTGAGCGTCACCCCAGTGTCCCAGCAGAACCAGCGGTGAGTGGGTTTTTTCTGACCTGGCTGTAAGTGGCGTCCAGCAGTGTGTCCAGGTTCTGCAGGGGTGCCGGGGTTTTGTCTTTGAATCGAGTCAGCAGGCGGCGCTGGATGGCTCTGAACTGGACCGCCCGCTCTGACAGCAGATCCTGGTACTGCTGAGCACTGACACGCAGCTAACACACAAACACACACACACACACACACACACACACACAACAACAGGGAGACAACGTGACTTCATCATTTACCTATAAACAAACCTCAGCAGATATTAATCTCCCTTTTAAAAGAGAGTTGATTGTATTCTTAGTCCTGATCTCTGATATCTGTGGCTTTAACATCCATCTATCGTCTGTGTGCGTACCTGGAAGTGGTGGTCTACAGACAGGAAGTACTCCTGCAGCGGGAGCGGTCCACTGAAGCTTTTCTTGAAGTCTTTCACTCCCAGCTTGGAGAAATGCCGGTCGAATCTCCGGACCAGCTCCTTCACCACCAACCACATGTCTTCAAAACTGTCACTCTGAATACGGTAACGCTCTGACGAACAAACACATAGACAGTCTTACACAGAGTCTCTTTGTGGCAATGAATGACAATTAAATCAATGAAGAAAAGATATCATTATTAAAAGGTTGTAAAAGATATTTAAGATCAATCTGAAGTTACTAAGATATTTATAAACGTACTTAAAATTAAATATAACCAAACGGTTTCTTCCCTTAAAGGAGGAAAAAGTATTAAATGTTTAAGTTATCAAGCTTCAAAGTCAAACAGTTTCAGACTCATGATGAAAAGTGGTTCTCAAAGGAGTCAATAAGTCTGATTAATATATTTAAAATGTCTTGTTTGGTCGACAAACCAAAGATATTCAGTTAACTGTCACAGAGGAGGACAGAAATTAGAAAATACTCACTTTTAAAAATCTAGAAACAGAATTGTCATGTTATTAAATCGATTATCAAAATAGTTGCTCATTAAATTAATAATTGGCAAACCTTTGTATAAACACATAATAATGACCAAAGAGGCACTTTAAGATTTACCGTATTATTCGTTTTCAGGTCAAACTCATTTTCAGTGGGAGTGCTATGGGCACTTTAGCGTTCCATATAAATTCACAGATAATTTGTTGTTGTGTCGTTAGCAAAAAACAATATTGACCTTGAAGTTGAAAAAGGAGCCTCACATAAGAAACAATACTAAAATCAAAAGCCGGAAAAGTCACGTGAGATCTCGTGTGGATAGTTGTTGCTGGAAGACAGTAGTTCCACCTTAACTGTCCTCCAGGTTACGTCACATTCTGAGATCGACACTTCTACACTGGCAGGACGGCGGCGAGCGGAACAAGCTACTGCTAACGTGAGTTGTTCAAAAACTTTCTTTTTAGTAAACTCTGTGTACACAAACAATGTTCTCAATGCTCGTGTTCATGTGTAGAGACCCTGGTGATACTACCAGCAAAGTTTCATGTTGTGTCGAGACTTCTTACTGTTTTAAAAATAGAAATTTTGATGCTATCGTAAAAGTGCCCGTAGCACTCCATTGAAAATGAGTTTGACCTGAAAAAGAAAATACGGTAAATCTTAAAAGTGGCTCTTTCATCTTTTTTATGCTTTTACACGAAGGTTTGACTCGGTACATTCACAAAAAAAGCCTAGGTTACATTTTGGCGAGAGTTTCACTTTAACCAGTGGAGGTTAACGGGTTAACAGTCGTCTTATAGAAATCCTGCTCATCATGCAGAGCTGTAGTCAGACTCACGGGAGGTCTTGGAGGCCAACACAGTAACTTTGGCTCCTGACAGGAACTGGAAAGCCAAACTGTTCCCATCCTTATCTTCTGACTTCCCTGAAAACTCTGCAGAGAGAGAGAGACAGACGGAGACAGAAAGACAGGCAGCCGCGTGATGAGACAGATAGGACAGCCTATCACGATGCAAGACGCCAACAAAAAGGTGAACAAAGATACAGTCGCACTGTTCACAAAGACACACGAGATGAGCTTACACAAATCTCTCTTTACACACAGAGCACAGCCTCTGTATGAACATGGAGTGTGTGTTTAGACGTCAGTGCTGCTGATTGTAGCTGATCGTTAGATAACTGAGAAACACAGCAGAGATTCCCAGGACTGAAACACACACACACGCACACACACGCACACAGAATCACAAATAAACATGAATAAACACACTTGTATAAATGCACAACCACACACACACGCAGATTCATATAAATATATGTTCTTCCTCTGCAGTGTTAGTCTCATTCTGCACTCTGACATGTACACAAAAAACTGCAATCACCTGCAGGTTCATCGACATGCTGCCCACATCGTGGTTGCGTCCGAAATTCCATACTACACACTACATACTCAATATGTGTACTATCGTTCAACATACTTTTGAGTGAATAACAGTAGTATGCATCTTTTCAGACGCGCTGCTTAGCGCAGAAGTGACGCACTTCCTGCATGTTAGATTGGAGATGCGTAACCGTGGTAACCCGTGTTAACCTCGCCTCTACCGGCAATCTGCAATAACACTCGTGTAAAACGTGTTTTATTTGGCTTTTACTTAAATATAAGGTTTCGCTTATGATAACACACTGTTGTGGTTATAAAGTTATAAAGGTTATAAGCTAACGTTCATTAAACGGCTACCGTTAACGTTAGACGTTACACCAGAGCTGCATTTAAGCTGCACTTGTTGTCCGTTGTGTTGTTGTTGTCGTCACTGCTGCATTGCATTGTGGGATATCTATGCCAGCATAGTGTCCAGTGCTTGCATACTGTAATATTTACCGGAAATAGTACACACCTCACGTACTATTAGGTGCATACTAAGGTTTCGGACAAACAAAAAAATCTCACATACTGTTTTAGCATACTCAATAACATGTTAGTATGGAATTTCGGACGCAGCCAGTATGTGTGTGTGTGTGTGTGTGTGTGTGTGTGTGTGTGTGTGTGTGTGTGTGTGTGTGTGTTTTACCTGGGAAGATGGAGTCGAGGTCGACCGGTGCCTGGTTGGTGTCCACAGTGATCTTAAACTTGGTGGTTTTGGCAGGAGAGGAAGGTACACACACCAACCCCAGAGGAAGACTGAACCTGGACTGGAGAACCCTGGGAACTCCTGACAAAAAGTAAATACGGCAAAATTGAAAAACTACTGTTAGAACAATTTTTCCCCTTTTTGAGTTTTTGTTTTCCACAATTTAGTGCCCTCCATGTTGGAGCCGAGCCACTGAGCTGCCAACGCCTGCAACTGAAGAGCTGCACATCTGCATATGACACTACTGATAAATGCTAGATTTACACCAACAAACATATTATAATTGATTAATTCTTCATTATTTTCACACTATATATCCCCTCCGTTAGCTCTTTTCCAGAACAACAACCTTCAAGTTAATCCCGTTTTCCCTTTTAGTAGCTCCCTTCCACACCAAACTCCCCCTACAGGCGAATCAAACGAGCTCGGCACATCGATTTTAGGGCTTTCTCTCCAAACAGCGGTCCGTTAACATTTGTTAACACAGTCAACACTGCAGATATTCAGATTACATGAGTATCTGAGAGCTACGAGACCGAGAGACTCAACATCAACACCGGGGTTCGGAGGGGTGTTTGCTGAAGAGCCGAAAAGGAAGTTTTGCGAGAAAGCAGGGGGAGAAAAAAAAAAAGAGGGGAGGAGGCGAGTTAAGGCCAACTACAACTATGTCCTGAGCTTAAGCAGTGCTGAGCTTGGCAGAAATCTACACTTAGCTAGAATAACAGAGCGAGGGAAAGGAGTGATGGAGGAAAACGGTTGTTAAGAAGAGATGGAGCGAGGGAACCTGGGGGTGAGGAGGAGAGCTGTAACGACAGGACCGGGAGAGAAAAAAACCTGAGTTGAGCAGAAAAACAAGTGGAAATAAACCAGCGTGAGAGAGACGGACTGAAACAGGAATAATATGAGAAACGACAGCCGCGGTGGGAGGGAGGGACGCTTTAATTACGGAATGTTCCAGGTTATTACAGATAGTAATAATTACCTGCAACTACTGTGCACCTTTTCATTCCAGGCAGGCAATTATTATGTGATTATGTGAATAATTCAATTTGCTTTGAATACATGAACTGTGGCGGAGAGAGAAGAAGGGGAAGAAGGGAAGCCAAGGAAAACAGTCCAAAACTGAGGAGGGAGAAAACAGAAATGAATGAAGTTTTTTTTTTTTTTTTTTACGAAGGACTGTATTTCTACTTTCTTCTCCTCTCCCGTTTAATTCTCACTGACCCGTCGTTACCGGGTGACTGAAGAGATCAGCGGCAAAGTCACATCAACAAACACAACAGAGAGGGTTGAATACACATGTTGTCAGAGTCCACGTGTCGTACGTGGAGAAAAGATTTAAAATCTGTGGAATTCATGAGATTATCTTGTTTTAAAAGTTGTTTTTTTTACTAACTTCTATCTTTGAATTCATGGTAGATTCTGCAACTGATGATAATTTAGTTTATTTGACGTGATTGCTGTAGCAGGTCCGCTCTCGAGTAATTCTATTTAAAAGCTCCACTTATGTCAAACAATTGAGGACAATCAGAGCTGATTCAATTCTCGACTGAACAAACTGATTTCAGGATTTGTTCTGAATTAAAGATATCTCGCTGCAGGGAAGGATTTCATTAGTATTAAGTCATTTTCTCCTTAAATGCAGAGTGTTTATTTCTTTGATTCTCGCTTTCCTGTGTTGCAGGGCAAACACTTTTCTAAGTGCTCATAATTCTCCATGAAGGGAAGATGGAAGTTGTGATTTCCAGGTTCCCAGTCGGACACACCTCGCTAACCCCAGACCTCAAAATCCAAGATGGCTTCACCACACGTCATTTGCACCTCTGTCGTATTTGTGTCCCGCTGAATCAGTCCTACATATTGTCCGACTTCCATCTGCAGACATGTTGCTTCGGTGTTTATACGTGCAAAAAACATCAGTTCCAAATTTTTCATAAAATAACATGAAACAGTGTGAATGCTGAGAGCTGAATCGATTTGGGAAATCTGCTGAACGTGCTGCCGAAAATGCATAAAACTATAAGAATGTTGAAAGAAGGGCGAAAAGCTGTAGATTAAGAAGGCAGGAAGATGTTAAAATGGTGAAAGAAGGCAAAAAAGGTGAACAGTTATAGGCTGAAAGAGCTTAAATAGGTGAAAAAAGGACGATAGGAATGAAAAGCTGTAGGGTAGGAGGGCTGGAAGAGGTTAAAAAGATGAAAAGAATATGAAAATCTGTAGATTAAGAGGGCTGGAGGATGTTAAAAGTGTGAAGAAAAGGTGAAAAGCTGTAGAGTAAGCAGGCTAGAAGAGGTAAAAATGCAAAAAACAGATGTTTTCTAAAATAATTATCATGTTTTTAGTTTTCCTTTAAAGTAGCAAAGAGGCCATTTTGAGGGTTTTTTCATCTTTTTTTTGTCTGTTTACTATATAAAATAACATAAACTTTATACATTTCTGCTGGCCGATTTTTTTCAAGCTTGCACCACAGCGTTTTAAAGTAACTCTGACAATAATCAGAGCGGACATGTGATGTACACAGTGATGGATTGCCTGACTCAAGCAGGTTTCAAGTCGCTCCAAGTTGAATTTCATAACATACTGAAATGAATGAAACCACTGGCTGCCCTCAAAGGAAGGAAAACAGCATTAAAAAAAAAATGTAAAAACACTGCGGTGTGCTTTGGAAAACGGTCAACACTAAAGGTAAAGTATACTGTATACATATGGAGTTAGTGGGATGACTAGACAGACACAGGTATGGCTCTTTAAAAGCCCTTCTTGTGTAAGTGATACTTCCCTCCCACTGCAGATATAAACAGCCAGGCTGAGACAAAATGAACTCCAGTGACACTGAGGACTCTGATCGATCATTAGACGTGTAAATAATCTTAACGTAAGGCCACACCAAGTAGTAAATATTGAAGGAAAAGGGGCATGCATTTTGTAAAACCCGCTACTTTGATTTTTCTGTCGATTGCCGGAGTGTCCGAGATCGGTCACCATCAAAAGGTCGTCAAACAGCGATCAGGAGGAGGAGGGGTCCTGAACTCTAATCCTTCTGAGGGACTCCAGACCCCAAGTTTGGTTTTCAAAATCTATTTTCTAAGGCCACGATTGGCGCTGTACGTTCACACGGGCTGAATCGATGAGATGTGAGGAACTTAACATTAAAACGTGAGACTCTTTTCCTGTGGTGTTAATGATGGATTGGGGAAAAAAGGGAGAGAACAGGAGGGAGGAAGGATCGAAAAAAGGAAGAGTAAAATGGAGAAAGAGGAAGGGAGTGGAGGTCACGTAAGGCTAAAAAAAAAAAAAAAAAAAAAAGGCCAGGGGAAACATTTCTTCAAATTCAGCATCGCCATTTACTAGTCACCACAGTGTGTGTGAGTGTGTGTGGTTGTAAATCTCGTCTTGTTCAACTCCACCTCTGTACATTCCCAGACTGTCGTCACCAGGTTACACCCTCCTCACAGAGATTTACCTGCACAGCCAGCGTGTATTGGTGTGTGTGTGTGTTATTAAATTTCACAAGACAAACATTTCAATAGCGTCACATTCAGCACATCTGTGAGAGTCTTTAGGACGTCCAGACAGATGTATCATGTTTAATATACAATATATATAATACAGCAACAAATGTGACATATATTTTATAAAAAAACAACACATAACTGTATTAAATTATCAGAACTTCTTCTCGTAAATCAACCTGTTCATGCTGTATTAATAAACGTGAAATCCCTGCTGCGCCGACCCAAAACCTGATATGAACCCACAAACCACATCTGCCTAAAATCATTATCCCTCTTCGGTTTTAACTTTATTCTCATTTTATTTTTTCTCCGCTGTATTGTATTACTAACTGTCGCTAAAAGCCACCCTCAGGGATGACTGGATGTTTCATCAAGGAAAGACTGAAGGCTGTAAATACTTTTGTAAAAACTTTAACTAAACTACTATTGAAACTGAGACCGAGAGCTTCAAGTTTCTATTTCTTGAGAGGAAAAGGTGAATAAAAACACTTTGAAATAGTCTGAATTTCAAGTTAATTAGATGAGGTCACAAAAAATATGGTAGGAATGAAAACTTATATCTATAACGTAGAGACGCATTGAGGAAGAACTGAACACAACTCAAAGTAGCGGCGCCAAAATGTTGAATTCTGACATTTGAGGCGTTCAGGTTGTCTGACAGGTTTGTGATTAAGTGAGTGTTCGCACTGCAAAGTGGCTTCACTGGAGTGGAAATGCTGCGACAGGTTCCAGAAAGAAAACAACACACGATCCAGGAAAGCCAGTTAGCCCAATACATGCAGGAGTTCATGAAAGGCTTATACGACGGAGAAAACACTGCTCCTGCTGTAGTTTTACTCCTCTTATGTGACTCATTTTTATGTTTTCTCATCAGCTTGAACAGCACTTAACACTTAACAGTTTCCAACTCGCTCAATTGTGTTCTGTATCTGCTAAAGTCATATCCTGAGTCACGTCACCGAGACGGGAGCCGAGTTTAAATGTCGGATCGCAACTTGTGGCCGTTGCCATGGCGATAAATAAACGTTGCATCACTCGCCTACGTCAAATGTCACAGTTTTAGTCGGTTTGATGACATGAGGGAAGACAGGAAACGGTGGAAAAAGACACAAAGCAGACTGCTGGTGTTTGAGGAGATGTTTCGGGGAGACTGAAGCCAGAGAATGAGTAACTGACTAAACACCAGATCTCCGTTACAGTAAACTGAGGTTACTGTGTTTGTCTGACAAATTCTGCTTTTCATTCACAGCCTGTCTCGAGCTTCAGTCTTCTGTGATCTGCAGTGTGGGATGTGAAGCTGTAAAGGTGTAAATAAAATAAACAAATAAGATTTTTTTATATAATAAGCTGAGTTAGCCTGTTGCCTCATTAGCTGACTGGAACTGGTTTGGACTGCGATAACGGATCACCCAGGATTTACTGCAGAGAACAGAGTTTAGAAACAGAGCAGTAATCGACTGAGACTGAAGACAGCTTCCAAGACTGACGGGGGTCAGAAGATACAGTATGGAGGTGATTTACAGCAGCTCTGATCAGGACTATGCACCCAGCGATGATAAGTTATCGCAGGCTAGGAGAGGAGAGGAAAGGAGAGGAGAGGAGTGAGAGTTTAACATCATTAGTACGTGAAATCATCAGAATATTTTCATAAACTGATCTGTGAATTGAAGATGTACTTCCACCAAAACAGAGGTGATTGCGGGGACACAAGCCAGGACTGTTTTGGTGTGTTTTATGAGATACCAAAAAAAATTAGGTTCCTCTTAGTCCGCTAAAGAGTATTCTGATGTGTACAGTAGTATTTTTCTCTTTAGTAAGGAAAACAGGAGTAAAAATATTTAATTTCTTGACATTATTTATTATTTAAAATCAGCAGAAACTACAGGAGCTATCAGACTATCACTTCTCGCAATGAAAAGTGGTATCATGGGATCATTAATAGACATCAACACTTTGCTGTTGTTGTTGTCGTTTCTTCACACTCTGAATGTTTTCAACTTCAAATTCTGGCCGTATCTCACAAAATACCCCTCCAAGAGTGTGGATGCACCTGAATCCACATCCATATCGTATGACATGTGACCCCAGACTTAACTTCTAATAATTGCCTGCTCCACTGCTGAAGGGGGAAATTAAGCTTTGTCAACTGTTAAACACACTTAAAATCACAATTGAGCTGCTGCTACTTGTTAAAGCTGCCGTACCTCCAGTGTACCGCTGTCTCACTGGAAGCTGATTCCAATTATCAGGAATCTGTGCACGTGTGTGTGTGTGTGTGTGTGTGTGTGTGTGTGTGTGTGTGTGTGTGTGTGTGTGTGTGTGTGTGTGTGTGTGTGTGTGGAAGACAGAGAGAGACCACAGAGTTTATTTGAGTAGAGGACCACTGTACAGGATCAGGTTCTTACCACAGCTGCAGTGATGTCAGCCATGTGTGTGTGTGTGTGTGTGTGTGTGTGTGTGTGTCTATATGTGTACAAACTAAGTGTGTGTGTTGGTCGGCATTGCATGCAATACATACATACACATTCTTCGTGTGCGTGTGTGTCTTTTTATCATTTCCTCTGTGAGACACACGGTCACAGCACGAACAAATCATGCTCATGTGCAGCTGTATTACTGTATTGGTGATTTGCATTAAATGGCCCCACTGAGAGCCAGAAAGTGCAGGTGTGGATTTCTGGATGACTGATAAAAGGATAAATGTTATCGTAGCCGAAGTTCACGTCTGTGTCTTGAAATCTGTCAGTGAGTTGTCGTTTTTTATTACGCAACAATGACGGAGATCTTTTCCTCAACCAGGCCTCGACAACGCTGTAGTGCTGAACAATAGCACACAGCAAAAGTTATCTCATGGTAGTTTAGAGACCCAAGTTTTTCTCTATGAGCATTTGATGAGGAGAAACTGTACAAGAGAAAAACTTCTGATGCCATTTATTTTCAACGCTCTGATTCACTGACAACTTGTAGCTAGGGTTGTCAAAAGTATCGAAACTCAAAAAAGTATCGATACTAAAATGTTGTATCCAGATACGATACTCATTTTCAAAAGTATCGACCTCAGACCTGAAACTTGTTATCATAGTTGCAGTTTCTTTTTGAACAACTGTTTTTTATTATAAATATTTAACGTGTGGTTCTGTTAACTGTTACATGTTGTAACAGAGGTTATTTTTGCATTTTTCTTGTTAATAAAAATATTTCTTTTAAATTTTGGGGTCTTTTTTTATCCTTGTGGTATCGAAAATGGTATCGAGTATCGAATATTTTCCTGAGTATCGGTATCGAGTTGAAAATGTTAGTATCGTGACAACCCTACTTGTAGCAAACAAGTCAAACACAACCTACACTGAACTATTATACTATAGTCTTAATAGCCATGACATTTAATCAACACGGGATGCATTAAGTTGTTGAACACACTTGCAGGAACTTTTTCTTTAGCTTCACATTTAAAATGGAAACAGACGACTCTCACACGGTGTTTCTGAGTGCCGTTATTGTCGATGCCAGTGTCGTAAAGACAGACAGTTTCAGAATAGAAACTAACCAAATACACAGGACAAAACGTCAGTGTATTCATCAATTTAGTCTAAACTGGAGGTGTGAAAGGAGACGGCGATCAGCCTGACTGGATCGTCAGTAAGCTTTCAACCTTTCTGGTGAGATTTTATGCCAGTTGGCAGACATAATATCAAAGTTTATATTGGACTAATCTAAAGACTAAATGTATTGTGCAGTTAATATTAACATCACAATAGTGTTGTCATGACGCTGGAATTTCTGACTTCGAGACAATATCTGATTCTATGTTTGAGACCACAGGAAAAGAGCTTGATTTCTATCTTTATATCGATATTTTTGACATTAATTCATAATGATAACTTAAACCACAAAACGTTTCTATTGGCAATCTGTCAGTGGCGATCCAAAAATGATCAAATGTTTTGTATAGATGACCGTTTCAGTCCTTCAGGCATTTTGCTAAACTTGTAGCGTTAGCATTGTTCGTGCCTCACTGGTACTTAATGTATATATATCACATAACTGCCTACAATCTTTATTTAGACTAGATTTAATCGTCTATATATAAAGATACATACATTGTTCTTATTGTATGTCTAATGTGACTGTGATTTTATACATGTGGGTACCATTATTAAGACGCATGTGAACTGATATGCTTTCTTAAAGAACCCGTTTTGTTGAAGCCTCGATGGAACAAGCGGTGCGGTAAACTTCTCCTTCATGGGCTGCAGTATTCATTCCTTCATCGAGCTCATTAATCTTGAAACCAGCGACGTTCTACACAGCACTCCTGCTGTTATTCATATCCACCAACACCGGCCCCCAAACCCCTCCGCTGGAGTTTTTTTAGTTTTCTGGCTGATACACTGAATAAAAACCTCAAATTGTGGCAGTTTATGTTTCCCAAAAATTGTATTTGGCTGATGAAAAATAGATGCATACGAGCATAATTTGCAATTGAGACTCGGATAAACAAAGTACACGGCTGTAGGAGCGCGCGCGTGTGTGTGTGTGTGTGTGTGTGTGTGTGTGTGTGTGTGTGTGTATATATACTACAGCAGGGCCTCTAAGCCCACTATAGATTACAGGACATCCTATTCTCTATCAGAGCACACAAACTTAGATGGACTAAAACAAACACTGGCTGACGACTAGGAACACCACTGCTGGAATACGTGTGTGTGTGTGTGTGGGTGTGTGTGTGTGTGTGTGTGTGTGTGTGTGTGTGTGTGTGTGTGTCTTTTTCTGCGGTAAAACAAAGTGACTCAAAGCGTTTGTGTGTGTACGTGAAACAGATGATATTTCTGTGTAAACTGCACAGAGTTTAAAAGGATAAAAATGGATATTTACTTATTCCATACAGTAAGGAAGTGTGTGTGTGTGTGTGTGTGTGTGTGTGTGTGTGTGTGTGTGTACAGACTCTTGCCAAGTATCATGTTGCAGGAACATAAACAGTAGGCAGCGGTCTCTTCCTGTATATACAGTAATGTGCGTGTGCTGGAATGCGGATGGAGTCGCTTCGATTATGTGTGTGTTTCTGTGTCAGAGATTATTGAAATGTATGTCCCAAAAATACAGGAAATGTATAAATATAGTATACGTGTGTGTATGTGTTAGTCTTGTGCGTGTGTGTGTGTGTGTGTGTGTGTGTGTGTGTGTGTTTCTACTCGTTCTATTCTATCCAGCACTACAAACCTACAAACACTTACCTTTGGGATTAAGCTCTGCAGAGAAGAAGAGGAGAAGAGTTCAAGGTTAAAAAAGAGAATTTAGACAGATCAAAGACCAGAACAGAAAAGAAAGAGGTATCACTCTTATATAGTTTAATTCACTGCAGACCAGTAGACAAAGCAGCACTGGGAGAACTGGACTCTGCTGTTCGGGGAGAGAGGAGGGGATTCCCTGAGCAAACCTCCGTCTCCCTGCGTATGGATACACACAAACTTTAAAAAACACTCCGCGCTTTGTTTGAGCTTCCCACACACTCGGAAAGTACCGCGGGAGGAGAAAGCAGCCTCCCAAACTGATCTGAAACGATTCACGAATATGATAACATGTCCGAAATCCAAAATGAAATAGCTGCTCGTCAAGCGGTTAGTGTGAAACTTTGTCTGACAGGATCTACAGAAAATTAGCGCTGGATGAAAATTTAAAACAAAGGACAAAATGATAAACTTGTATTGTGATTCTGACACAAGAAATAGACTAAAACTGTGTGTATTAATGATAATGTACTTTAAGTGGAAGAGAGCAAATAAAATCTGATTTCGTCTTCTATCTGCAGGACTGTTAGTCTGCCAAACTAAGCAGCAATGTTTTAAAACGGCGGACAAGTGAGACCGATTTATAAAAATAAGACTTGTGTTGTGAGACTGATTTTTTTCTTCATTCGGGGAAGAGAGAGCATCTCTTATCCCGGCTCCTCGCTGCCAGATTTATCCAGCTGCTCGGGGATTTAAACAGTCAGCCTCATGCTTCTCTAACCTTTAGGCCGCAGCCATGGAAGTCTGGCAGATTAAGCTCTGATTTGATTGGTCGAAGAGGATTTCCTGCGAAGGTGAATGAGAAGCAGATGGCAGGTTGCAGGCCAATGAAGAGGCACTGAGGTGCTGAGTCAGAAGGTTCACGTTATTAAACCCGATGAAAGTCACACTTCCTGACTGCCGTCGCTCTTTCCTGCAATAACTCTCAATCTCTCTCTGTCATGACTCCGTGTTGTTTTTGATTAGCATTTCCTGTCAAGTATATCACATTAACACCGCTAACAACAATTATTAAAATCAGCCTTAACAACTGCCTCCTAAACTCATGAACCTTTGAGGCCAACTTGGTGAATTATTATGCTCCCTACTTTGATTAAAATAGGTTTCTAGGTATTCTGTATTGTTCTTGAAGACATAATAATCTTTACATGGGACAACAGTCAAGACATTTTTAAACTAAGCTGACACATCGGGACTTTTACGGCGGATCCAGCCAACAAATTCTCTTGATAGGTTCATATTTAGCAATATTATCTAACCCTAAAACAAACATTAACTTCTGTCATTACTTTGTCTCGGCCTCTTCTGGCCGCTCTGTGCCGCCAAAGAAAAGAAAAGAAAAAGCAGAACTGGAGGGAGAGAAAATTGTATTGGGATAAAATAGAAATAAAAGGCTGGAACAACACAGAAAGGACAGGAAGGGGAGAAAAAAAGTAACTAAAAAGCATCAATGCTGAGTGAAAGCTCCAGTTAAACGTAAAGGACGTGTCAAATGGAGCAGGAAGGCACTCGCACTCACGGTAGCCGCTGCTGGCCGGCTGCCAGCCAGTGTTCAATCAGCCTTTCCTGTTTCAAAATCTCCCGTAACGGCTGAGAAATTAGACTGACTGAAATGAGTGAAATTCTGGATCCATTAGCCGGCGCGATAGAAAAAAAAAAAAGAAATTCACTTGAATGTTTCATGACTGGAAGCCTTTATTACATCAGTGGTAACCGAGTAGGCTGACAAGGTGTTCTTATGTATGATCGACTACAGAAACACCAAAGTGCTGCGATTAATCTTTACGAATTTTGCAGTAAAGTCCATTTGCAGTGGAGGAATTTGCTTTTTCTGTCACGTTCGACGTCGGAAAACAGCAAACAGTAGAAAGCAGCATTCAGTGACAATGTCAGGATGGTTCTTTTTGAAATTATTTTGCTTCAGTCTCTATATTTTCAACCTCAACGCTGACTGAACATGTGATGGATTGAATCTGCAGCTGAGAAGAGTCGTGGAAGTTACCGACTGAGGCGACAAGCCTTCATTACCCTCATCGCCTTCACCAGAAAAGGTTTGAAAAATGGTACCGGGTGTCATATTTCCATTACTGTCGGCTGGAAATGGAGCTGATACATTTCCAGGCCTACTGCTGATTGCACCCTTTCCCACTACAGACAAAAGCCAGATGTTAGTGGGTGTTAGTGGGCATTTTGTCCAGTGGGAAAGGGGTTTTACAATTTCTTTTTTTAAGCCCCTGCATTTGTTTTCCTGTCTACTACAGGCAATAGGGTGGTGGACTCTCGAACAGCTGGGCCTGGTTTGAGAACCTGCGTCACTGTACTGAAGTGTCCATGAGCCTGTGCGTCCAGGTTCTGCAGGATACTGTGCATTTCATTGCCAATCAATGTACAAATATGAGTGTTATTCGTGAAAAACTGTAGCTCCATTCTTTCAAAGTATTCCTGTATCTAACAATGACAGCTGGATAAAAACGTTCATTTTCAAAACAAACACCTAAACAATCCACATCCATTACTTCAGACACAAAAAAAAAAAAGACAAAAAGATGAGGACTACTTAGACCACATCACAAGATGCATCACCGTCAAACCAGAGAACTTAAAGGGATATTCCGGTGTAAATTTAATCCATGGTCTAAATCATCATGAAACTGTGTTAGACTCCCTCTCCAGAGATCAAGTTAGCAGACCGCTAATTTACGGAGTTTTATCAACCTCAGAAACGACCGCACGACAACAATACACTGCAGTAAATGGATCCAAATATAAACCGCCACCAAAAAGCCACAAATAATGCTCAGAACAGCACCAAACTTCAGCAACAGTACAAATAGGGTCTCAGCACATAGTCCGGGGCATCTAACCTCCGCTAGCTTAGCTGGATTTCTATTGGGAAGCTAAAAACAGATTTCAACTCTCCTCCATCAGCTTCCGGGTCGGGGAAGTCCCGACGCGACGATTACCGAGTGCGGTTAGAAATGCTCAATTCCGTTCTTTTCCCTGTCCGCTCTCGATAATAACTGTTATAAACTGGCAGGTAAGACACATATGAACTTTGATTGCTTTTCCATGGAGTCATAATCATACATTTTCATCCATGAGCCGCGGAACTCTACTGCACTCGGTAATCGACTCGTCGGGACTTCCCGTCAACAGGAAGCTGCTGCAGAAGAGTGGTAAATTTAGTCAGCTTTTCAGTAGAAATCCAGCTAAGCTAGCGGAGGTTAGATGCCCCGGACTATGTGCTGAGACCCTATTTGTACTGTTGCTGAAGTTTGGTGCTGTTCTGAGCATTATTTGTGGCTTTTTGGTGGCGGTTTATATTTGGATCCACTTACTGCAGTGTATTGTTGTCGTGCGGTCGTTTCTGAGGTTGATAAAACTCCGTAAATTAGCGGTCTGCTAACTTGATCTCTCGAGAGGGAGTCTAACACAGTTTCACGGTGTGTTAGACCATGGATTAAACTTACACCGGAATATCCCTTTAACACAAATCCATTATCAACTTGCCAAATGACACTAAAAGTAATTCAATTTGTGGGAAAGTAAATAAATCAAAAACTAAAACCTCTACTGTTACTAAAACTAGACAGAACTGCATTTCAGTGCTGCACAGGCCTCAAAAGTTCTGATTTTCCAACAGAGGAACACGTTATCAAATGCACATTTGCTGACGGATACATAACCATACAAATATTACGTGCCAAGTTTTGTTCATTCGGTACAAATAAATAACAGTTCACTGGGGGGGGGAAGCTAAAATGAGATCCGACTGAAAAATTCATCATCAAAAGCAAATCACTTGTTCCCTGGCCCGTGGCCTAACGTTCCACCAAAATCTGCTCCTCAGTTTTTTGTTATAGCGAACAGGCCTGAGAACACGTTCTTCTTGGCGGAGAACACACCAACAACATCAGCTGGCCTACACACAGTCAGTTTCTGTGCAAATGGATTTCAGACCTAATATTTAAACAAGGAAGGAATCTAAGAAAACACTGCAGCCCTCTTGGAGACGTCGACATGTGGAGATGCTGGTCACTCTGGCAGGCTCATTAAAACAGGAGAAAACAATAAAGACTGCCAACTAGCTGCCTAGGTTTCCACACGAACTGGCTTAGCAACCAAGTGAATCATGGCTGGCCGTGTTTGATGGAAATTATCCGCGCTGTCGCAACTTATCTTTGACTGCTGGGATGAAAATGCCCATTGTGTATGAGCTAACAATGCAACTGTAAATGTCAACTTGACCACTTGATCTCTCTGAAGTGTGTTTTTTTTTGGAGAAGCCCATTGAAAGGGTGTTAGGAAAATCACAGAGGGGCACTAATGAAATTCTTTCTAGATTGTAACGACTGCAGCCTCCGTCGAGCCTCCTTTGAAGGGCTTAAGGAGTCAACAGTCTTCTTAAATGTCAAAGCCTTTGTAGGGCTTAAAGACGGGGCACGGTAGCCACTGGGTGGGATGGTGTTGTGTTGGGCAGGTGGTGTTAAGGTGTAATCATCACCCCTGGGTGGGTGCAGAGAATGAAAGAAAAGAGATGGAGACAAAGTGATGCATTCTTCCCATACCGGGAGAGCATTTAGAGGATGAGAGGAGGCGAGGCATTAATGGAGATTAGCGCTGCAGGAACACACAAACCACAGCGTTACAAACCGCACACACTCGTCTGCACACACGCTCTTAAGATGACCACTTTGCTGCTTACCACCAGAGCTTACAGCTGACGGGGCTCCACATGATGGTTGCATCACTGCAGAGTGTCTTAGCGGGAAAACAGAAATTAATGAGAAGCTAATTTCCATTTTTTTTAACCACAGGGGGCGAAATCAGTCCATTTAAAAGGAAATTTACCACAAGCAAAGGTCAGAACATCAGTGTCATATAAAACTTTTTATTTTCCGTGCCTTATTTTGGATTCGAGGAGGCGATCGCTCAAAGGAGTCGGCTTCAGATTAACTTTTGAAATTCATCACGGTCTTGAACATGAGATTTACAAAAGGTCTGTTCATTATTGATTAGAAGTTCTGTTTTCTGTTATTCGCTCTGTACTTATTCTCTTTTAAGAGCACGCCCACGTAAAATTATTTTTCTCTGACTCACTTTTTTTCTCCAACTGTTGTTCTTTCTTTCCTGTGTGTTTATCTTTAATTTGATTGGCTGATTGGCTTCACATGAGATGATTTACAACTCAGGCAAACAGGTGGAAGCATCTAGGCATTGATATCATCACATTTAACTTTTGATCTGTGTTGTGTAGTAATTTAGCTTTAATCAGAATTTGTTTTTCAAGCTTAAATTTGCTGGCTTATCAACAACAGTCAACAACGTGCAATTTCTCACACATAATAAAACCAAATGTTGAAGTTTGACCCTGCTGCTGGATCAGACGATACTAGCAGAGCCCGGTCAGCGTTGACTTTCAGTAGCCATTTTTACACAGTGACGACGCATTATCTCCGCAGCGTTGGTTCGCCAATTCTCCGCCGATGGTGATTCACACAGTGCGAAGCATCTCCGCCTTAAAGACGAACCGCTGTGTAATTCACACAGAAAGCCGGCGCTGCGGCTCCTAAAGAGGCGTGACGGTACACGTCATGATGATGACGTCGGTGTTTTTTCAAGGTGTTTCCCGGTGTCCCCCCTGTCAATCTAAACCCGAAGACAGTTTCTACTCATATGGATGTTGTTATAATGTTTAGTGATTGAGATCCTGACCCACCAAACATCCTGGAAAGTGACAAGTTAGGTTTTTTAAACTGGAAGCTGTCTGACCCCATTACTTGCGGGGACGGAGGTTTTTTTCCGGGGGAAAGTTCACTGAAGTCTCAGTGTGGAGGGCTGACGGTCATGGTGATTTATTTCCATAAAAAACACTGTTTTTCGGGCAGAAATGTGACAAAGAGTGGGTCGGACAGGCGGGAGGACAGACAGGAGGACGCTTCTCCACGTAGCTGTGGTATTTTTTTCCTCGTATAAGTTGCCAAAGACAGTTACAGTTACTACATTACTTTTGTTTGGTCCTGTAACGTTGCTTTGTGGGACATTTCTCTGTGCTTAGTCGAGTGAAGGACCTGTGTAGTTATCAAACTCTACGATTGACACACCCTCGATAAGCAAAGATGGCTTATCCGTTTACACAGGTTCGGTTTACCAATAATACAGTCCTGATATTACCTCCAGAGGTGGATCAGCGCCGGAGCGAAATTTCACCCCTTGCACATCTGAAACTTTCACACAGAGGAGGAGGCAGAGAATTGGCGCAGGATCCCCGCATGCAAACATATCCTCCGTGTTACGTCACATTCTGAGATCGACACTTCTCCACTGGCAGGACGGCGGCGAGCGGAACAAGCTACTGCTAACATGAGTTGTTCATAAACCTTCTTTTTAGTAAACTCTGTGTACACAAACAATGTTCTCAATGCTCGTGTTCATGTGTAGAGACCCTGGTGATACTACGAGTGTTTTAGTGTTTTAAAAATAGAGATTTTGATGCTAACGCTAAGTTGCCCGTAGCACTCTCATTGAAAATGAGAAATGAATATACGGTAAATCTTAAAAGAGCCTCTTTCATCGTAATTATGCTTTTACACGAACGTTTGACTCATATACATTCACAAAAAAAGCCTAGGTTGCATTTTGGCGAGCGTTTCACTTTAAGGCCTCGCCATTCCTCCTTTCTCTCCACCTTTCCTATCTTTCCTATAATAATTCACCTCCTTCCTCTCATTCAACTCCTTGCCTGCCTCAGCTGTGTGCTCTTTTTTCCATCCTTGCGTGCCTGTTCTTCCTCTAACTTCCAGTTCTACCTTGAGTCCAACACAGGATCAGCCCCCCTACATACTCTACCCCAGCTGCTTGGCTTCCAAGGCCCATTGACATGCTCCTTATTCTCAGCTATTTTTAGCACCACAATAAAGCCAAACAAAAAAGAAACACTTCCCAATATTTCCAGACATTTCACATTAAATGTGCTTCTGGGGAGGGGAAACGGTTCCACCGACAGAGGCCTGCCAAAGCAAATGTAATCCAAGGGAAACAATAGCATGAAAACAAGGATTTTTTTCATGAGCCGCTCTTTTGAGCGAATGCTAAAATCTGTATTTCTTTTTTTTTTTTTGAGAGACGTCTGTGACATTTGAAATACAGAGTGGTTTTGTTGGTTTGCAGGGGAAAGTAATATCTTCCAGAAAATATTGCAGGGCCTGGAAACAGATGCCTGGAGTGAGCAGGGGGATGAACCGGGCTTGTCTGGAAAGAGCCCAGATGTCCTTACGTCAAGTGAGCGCTGTGTTAGCAGCTGGGAATCAGCAAAGTTGCAGAAAAACTGGACGAGATGTTACACTTCAGACTGCAGCTTAAGTTATAATGAAACTTACATCAATGCTAATACTGTGACAGAAAGTCTGGGGTTTAACTGAAAGACATGGCTTTGAATTGTAGATCTTTGGCCAGCTATAAACACTGTATCTGTCTGGAACAGAGCATCAGTCAAGACAAATAAAAGGTGACAAGTCTGATTGAATTATTCCGTCTTAGACAGGAACTAACTGCTACCTCGACCAATGTTTCTGGAAAATCCAGCTGTCAGGATGTTTTATTCTGTCAAAATAAAAGTTTTGATTGGAACTCAGCTCGCACACATGGAAACCGGCATGAAGCTTGTGTGTGTGTTAAGTGTTTACCTGTGGGTGAGCTGTAGGACACGGTGACGTCTCCGGTCAGGTCAGCAGGGGGGTAACGGCCGTTGAGGAAAGCTGAAAACGCCACAACAGTGGACGAACCAATACCTGAAGGGAAAGGACAAACACGCGTTTACTTTAAGGTGGAAATAAAAACATCATTGTTAAGAGTCTGTTCCACGAGAAGGTGAAATATCTCAGTGAACGTTTCTGTCAGCAGTCTGAAAAGCAAGGAGAAATATTAATAACTACAGCAATAACAGAGAGAATGTCTGAAGTCTTCGTCTTTTGAACCAAGTTAAACAAAAATCACTTAGTCAGCATTCGAAGTAAAATCATGAATGGTTCTCCTTTACCACGTTTCCTTTGAGTGTAGCAATCTTTGATGTATGTGTCTGACGCATGATATCAAAAAAGCTACCTACTTGTTTTTTCTACACATATTTTTGACACATCAGATATGTGACCAAACTCTCTGGCTGGAGGTAAATCAGAGACGTTTCTGTTCATGATAGGAAACTTAACCCCACCATGTTAACCGAAATGTGTTGTCGATACCAAAGATTATTGCAAATAGTGAACTTCTGTAAGCTGGTAAGTGAGCATATATGTAGCACTTTCGCAGATAAAGATTATGGATGGATTTTGGCGAGGTGATATTTGGCTGCTTGTCTTTGACTTTGCCTTCAATTCTTGAATGAAAGATACATTTTGTAGAGAAACAAACTTAAAACAAGAAGTTGTGATATTCGTACAGTGACCGAGTGAGTGCATTAGGAAACACAAAAACAACACCCAGCTTTAATCAAGATGACATTAAAACTGCATTCTAGGTCAGAAATGATGTTAAAGGCAGCTGGAAAAACAAAAATATCAAATAAAAAAGGAAATTCCTGTCCAGAAAAATGGTGTGAACCAGCTGAGAATCTGTAGAGTAAGGTCATGTTCCATGGTTGGATGTGTAAACACCAACATTTTTTTGAGCTCTAAAAAGTTTGACAAAAATAAACTTATTAAGGGTTATAACAACTTCGTGTCATAATTTAAACCTCTTCCACAAGATCCTGCATTACAAATAGGGCTGCAACTAACGACTATTTTAATAGTCGACTAGTCACCAACTACTGAAACGATTAGTCGACTTATCGGATAATTATTAAATTTTTCTTAAATTTAGCATGAGGTTGCTTTAATCATGTGGCAAATGATAATAAACACGAGAAAGATGGGTACTTCAGTGAAAAATGCATCTTTTATTCAACTTTGCAACATTAGGCACAGTGCTCAGTCAGTATAGACATAAATCCATAAATAAATAAACCTCTGTCCATTTTTTAAGGACAGGTAAATGTGTTTTATAAAAAATAAATCAGTCAGACTCCGTTTCGTTCAACTGTCCGACGTGCTTTCTCTTTAAATGTTCGTGCATCACCGAGGTGCTGCCGTGATATGCAAGGACTGCTTTGCAAACCTTGCAAGTAATCTTTTTATCCGCCGTATCCAGGCTAAAATGCTCCCAAACTTTAGAAGTTCTGGTACGCGTAGGTGCTGTGTAGGACGCCGCCATTCCTGTATACGTTACCGCTCGGCAGAGACACTATTGTGCATGTGCGACTCTCGGCAGAGATTGTAATGAAGTGAGATGCCTCACTCTGTTGGAAAAACACGTCTGGCGACAATAGTCGACAATGGAATTCATTGTCGACTATTTCTATTATTGATTTTTGTCGACAACGCCGACGAATCGTTGCAGCCCTAATTACAAACTGAAGGTGTAAAGTTCGAAATGCATTTCGGAGGCAGGAAGGGTCTAATGAAATTGAGTTGCATTATGGGAAGTGTAGGATCCGCTGTTCAGAAGCCTGAGCTATTGACCCATTGGCCCCTCAGATTTAGATAATTCAACAGGTCTTCTTAGAGTCGTCCAGCTCGATGGAACAGCAACACTAAATCACTCCTTCAAGCAATTCTCGTTATGTTAATGTAATTTTTCAAATGAAGGTTTCAGACGTCGGGAACCAGAATTTCCAGGTTTAGTCTGGTTCAGGAAAAGATGTTAAATAATTGGATAAGGAAACAAGGCAGCCAACGAAGCCCACAAACTTAACGAATCAGCGAGTTTCTTGGTTTTTTTTTTTTTAGGTGCGGACAGGACAGGATACGGCCAACCCAATGCTAACCAGACCCCTTACTGTACACACACACACACACACACGCACACACGCACACACACACACACACACACACACACACAAACACACACACAGAAGTATGCTTACGTTAAATATCTCCAGGCAAGGTGAGGACAGAGGATTAACAACACTAACCAGAACTCAAAGCGCGTACACACACACACGCGGCACTTTAATTATACCGTACGTAGCTTGGCAGAGGGGTGATGACTTGTAGCTTCCCCGTCAAATACCCCAAAACCAACAGAGAGAGAGAGAGAGAGACAGAGCAAACAAGCTGTAGAGGAAAAGCAGGGATCAAATACAGACGGAGAGGAAAGGATATATTACAGCTAATGGCTTCATGCAGTCACACACACACACACACACACACACACACAGGGTTGTGGGGTGGTGTAATGGGCCATGATGTTCCTGAGCTCGGCCTGTCACAGGTGACTGCATCCCGAGTATGTGTGTGTGTGCGTGTGTGTCCAAAGGAAAGAGTGTGTGTGCGATGATGACTAAAAGCGAGGTGGATGTGTGTGTATTTGAAAATATTTGTTTCTGACCGTGTACAACATTTAGTTTTTCTAAACGTATTTATTAAAACAGCGGAGGACCTCAGTGACCTTCATCACACACACACACACACACACACACACACACACACACACACACACACACACACACACACACACACACACACACACACACACACACACACACACACACACACACTCATAAAGCCTCTCGAGTTGAGGACAGGCGGTGCAGGAGGAGGCGAGATGGATGAGAGGACATGAAAGGAGAGACGACGACACCTCCCCTCCCACGGACAGAAGACTAGATAAACGATAAAAAGCAGACAGAGACTTTCTCCACACTCTGTCAGACGCCCTGACAGCGTGACCTCCTTCTCTCCCTTCTTTTCTTCCTTCCTTCTCCTTCGTAATCATCCCTTCATCACGTCCCTTCTCCCCAAACCTCCTTGTAAGCATCTCCTCTTTATTCCTCCTTCTATTATATCAGTGAAGCTCGACAGTCTAAGGACCAGGAGTGGAATCAGTGCTGAGCGTCATTTTCTGAATACATACATTTTGGATTTTGATCACATAAAGGACTAGTTCAACATTTTGGGAAGGACAACATGAGGTTATCATTTGATTTGACAAGTCTAGCTGAGTATTAAGATGCAGGAAGAAAAAGCTGTTCAAGCTTCATCCAGAGGGTAAAAAAAATGCCTACCAGCATCTTTAAAGCGCTTCAACTATTACTCTCCACGTGCAGCAAGTCACTGCTCCCACAAAGAAATAGTTCCAGTGCAGAATTCCCAAAATACAAAACCAAAATCTGTCCTGGCACAGTGGCAGATCTAACAGATATTCATTGCAGGCAGTCGCGTTGTATCTCTGTAGCATCGTTTTCATTTCGGGAGTAGAAGTCACTTAAGTGTTTTGCCAACAAGCACACTGGAATGCATGTTTAGCAGCTCGGCTCAGATGTGGTAACGGATTCTTTGCGGCTTTACTTTAGTTTATTTATTTGACATGAACCTAACGGTAACATTTATGCTGCAACATGCAATCATGCACAGACTCCCAGATGCACTGTGTTTATAGCAAGATGCTAATTTACAACACCTGCCGGCGGGGGAGGCCTTTATAAACGTTAGAGATAGAAAAGAGAAGCAGAGAGAAAAAGAAAATACACGACAGCTGAATAAAAATGAAAAAAATGTACCTAATTATCATACTCGACCTCTCCTCCATGATTCCGTCTTTCCTGCCTCATCTTCCCTCTCCTGTGTTCTGGGATTTGACCGTTTATCAGCCCGGCCCATATGGAATCCAGTAACGAGCAGTTTTCCAGGTATTGGAATCAGTTTTTTTATCAGTGTTAAAATGTGTTTGCAGCCGCCAATCACTGTCCTCCAGTCTAAAGCCGCTCCGGTGAGGGAGCACAGCTGTGTTTTGAAGGTCGGCAGTATATATTTCAAAATCGGTATGAGAACGGGCCTCGAAACGAAACAGTACATCGCTCAATCTCTTATGTGTTCTCTCAGTTTCTTCACTTTCTTCCTCCTCCATCCTTTCTCCTCTCCTGCTTTCCTAAATCTTTCCTCCTTCCACCTTCCTCCTCTCTCCATGCCTGTCATGCTGTCTGTCAACAGAAGGCTTTTAACCCATGTGACCTGAAGGTCAGCCTGGTCAGACTGGTTTAAGTGCTTTAAGTGTTCCCAGTCCCATTAAGACCAACAAACAACACCAAAGAAAGACACAAAGTAATCCCCCCCTCCTCTCTCTTTCTCTTTCCTCGCTCTCTATCCATCTCTGTCTCTTTTCTCTCCGGCTTGTCATCACATATTCAGGCACATCTGGAGAGCTTGGGGGGCTGCCGCGGGCGCCGACCCGGTGAGCTCCAGGTAACGTGTCCGTCTGCTTGACCTGGAGGTCCGACCCGGTGAGACTGTTCAGACTGGTCCCAGCGTTCTCAGGCACATTAACCCATTAACACCACCGCCAACGAAAACAAACTCCACAAAGGAGTCTGAAATCCCCTACACCCACTTCACTACCTCCTTTTTTTTTCCTCCTCCTCTTTCCCGACTTCTCTCCATCTCTACCTTTCTCGCTCTCATCGGTTCTGTTTGTCTAACTTTCTCACCTTTTCATTGCTTCTACACCTTCTTTATCCCCACGTTTATCCCTCTATTTCTACTGCAGTTTCCCTTTTCTACCTAAATCTGCTTGACATTTATCAACGTCTTCACAGTTTTGTCCTGTTACTCCCTTTCTCTCCATCACACTCAGTGGGAGTTCACTTCTATGGGAGTTTATATACAAAATTTCACAATCCATTGTTACTTTTTGTATTTGGAGGATATAAAAGTATATCCAAAAGGCGGCAGATGAGGGTTAAGTCTTTCCAAAATATTTCTAAGTGCTATAAAGTTGGCAACTGGACTTGTTTCAGTTAAATAACAACTCCTTGTTTCCAGTTGCCTACGATATAGCAATAAGATTTACCTTCACCTGGATGACTGAGCACCTTCATCGACATGTTGCCAGAATATCCTCCATAATTTGGGGATTACAGAAAGACAATGTGATTGTGGCGTCAGGGTGGATGGCAAATGCAGATCCGTTCTAATAGATTCTCTTTGAAAAAAATTGTTAGTGTTGTTGGTTCTGAGGTCCACAACTCCAGGGTTTAATACACTGCAAAGACTCTCTTTGTCTATTTTATAGACCCCAAAACAAATATATCAAACTGACAGATACCAGAAATAGATGCTGCAAGACAAGTTTCTTCAAATTTACTGCAATTTACTACTTTTTTAAGTTACAACACATTCAGCACGAGCATTTCCTTGAACAGACATTACTTCAACGCAAAAATAATGCTTTAAAGATTTTACTTAAGTAAGTATAAAGGCACAAACATTCTCCTTCCTCTCCACTTTGTTCCCTCTTTCTACTTTCACGTCTTTTTCTGACCTCATAATGGACTTTTAAAGTGTCATTTAAATATTGGAGGACACGAGCAGAGTTATCAAAAATGTAGTCTAAAAAGTTAACCAGAGAAAAGTTGTTAACTCTTTTTCTCTCAGTGTGTGTGTGTGTGTGTGTGTGTGTGTGTGTGTGTGTGTGTGTGTGTGTGTGTGTGTGTGTGTTATCCTCAGGTTATGGTACTTGACAGCTCAGGTTGAGAGGTCAAGAGGGGTGGAGATGGGGATCAATACCACACATGGAGACGGAGAAGAGGCATGTGTGTGTGTGTGTGTGTGTGTGTGTGAATGATGTGTGTGTGTGTGTGTGTGTGTGTGTGTGTGTGTGTGTGTGTGGCTGCCCTTTCTTCGCCATGTGCAAATAATATAAAAAGGAAAACATCGGGAGTAAAACCAATGTGGAGGGTAAATTTGTTCAGAGGCATTCCCGGCCTGCTACTGCTTCACCTGTGCGTGTGTGTGTGTGTGTGTGTGTGTGTGATCACACATCTCGTGACATCCAGAGGCAAACGAGGGAATCTGAGGTGACCATCGGTGTGGTGTTAAACGCTGACCTCTGACCTCTACGGGTCAGGATCGGGTCGGATCGCTGTTGAGGGTCTGATCTTAAACACAACGAACCCGATCTTTGAGCAGAGATAAAAATGTCCGACATACAAAATCTTACTTTCAAAACTCACTTATGAAAATCAAGACAAGCTTTGGTCTCTGCACTGGTTTAGATTAGAGCTGATTAGATGAGGATGATGATGGTTTGGCAAAATAAACTCAAAGAATTAAGAGCAGACCAATTCACAAAAACTGTGTAAATCCAATCCACAGACATTTATTTCTTAGCTATGAGTCAGCCTTTAACTGTACTAAGGATGCACAGATGTGGCCAATAAGCTGTCAGTATGATAAGGAGAAGGAGACGGAGAAGAAGAAGACGGAGAAGAAGGAAGAAAATCTTACATTTTCATCCTCTGCAAAATGTTTGAAGTTTGCAAAAATGTAAATAATCAGAAATTATTCCTATCAGTTTTTTGATTCTCGACACGGAACTTGCAAAGTGGAGGAGAGAATGTAAGAGTTGGTTTACAGAAAGAAGAAAAGGATGAGTTGTGAGAAGAAAGTTAGTAGAGGAAACAGAGGGTGTGGAGAAGGAAAAGAAAGAGGGAAATAGAGGAAAGACGAGCAGCGAGAGAGGGAAGAAATAAAGACATCAGGGGGACAGGATGACAAATGAAGGAGAGGAAGCAGAGAAAGGAAGAGAGGAAGAAGGAAAGCGAGAGTAGGAAAGAGAGAGAGAGAACAAAGGAGGCTCTGTGTGGTGAACAGGGGATTGAGTCGCCATCTGAGACGAATAAAAACTGGAATAACAATAAAAGTCAGAAGGCGCTACCTCCCCTCCTCTTCCTCACACAACCGACCCCCCTCACACACACACAACCACTTTTATCGTCCTTTTGTTTTGTGTCAAACCTCACAGAGGAAGCTTGGAAAATAAACTCGAGTTGACATTCACACTTTCTACTGAGCAAACACACACGATCATCACGCAGAGACAAGTGTAGGACGCATACTGAGCCACACAATCAAAGACATCTGCAGCCGAAGGACAAAAAAACTATTCAGTTCCAAGAGAGATGGATCTTATAAAAGCGAAGTAGTTTGTTGTGTGAAGCGACATCAGTGTGTGAGCAGGTGAGAGAGCCAGAGAGAGAGAGAAGGAGCGATGATGAGAAACAGACAGCGGAGGTGTCGCAGCAGCAGCAGCACTGTTGTTGTTATTGGTGTTGCTACAATAGTGCTTCTCTAAAATCGCTGCCACATTTTTCCCATAACAGGCGTCAACTTTGTCACGGCTACTTGTGTCTGTTCCTTTTTATTTTGGTTTTGTTTACGCAAATAAAAAAAAAAAAAAAGGAGGTTCAAGTGAGTCATCAGTGACATCAGAGTGGAAAAAAAAAAAAGATGAAGCAGAAACAGACGCAAACGAGATGCTGGACTGTACATGAACACCAGACAACAATGGGCGTTTTTAAGAATTTGACATATTACTACAATTTATTTCAGTCTTCTTTCTTCAGGTTTCACACATACACGTCTAAATGAAGGAGATGTATTTATGTAGTCCTACACCACTGGCCTTGATTGTTTTTACTGATTAATACAAACAGTGAATCCAAACTAACCTTCAAAAAACACCTCAAGAAGGAAAACTAACAATTCCCAAATTCTGTGAGGTAAAATCACTGTTTGTATGAAAGAAGGCTGGTGGATTTGGACAGTGGACAGTCTAACCTCCGCTAGCTTAGCTGGATTTCTATTGTGAAGCTAAAAACAGAGTTCAACTCTCCTCCATCAGCTTCCGGGTCGGGGAAGTCCCGACGCGACGATTACCGAGTGCGGTTAGAAATGCTCAATTCCGTTCTTTTCCCTGTCCGCTCTCGATAATAACTGTTATAAACTGGCAGGTAAGACACATATGAACTTTGATTGCTTTTCCATGGAGTCATAATCATACATTTTCATCCATGAGCTGCGGAACTCTACTGCACTCGGTAATCGACTCGTCGGGACTTCCCGTCAACAGGAAGCTGCTGCAGAAGAGTGGTAAATTTAGTCAGCTTTTCAGTAGAAATCCAGCTAAGCTAGCGGAGGTTAGATGCCCCGGACTATGTGCTGAGACCCTATTTGTACTGTTGCTGAAGTTTGGTGCTGTTCTGAGCATTATTTGTGGCTTTTTGGTGGCGGTTTATATTTGGATCCATTTACTGCAGTGTATTGTTGTCGTGCGCTCGTTTCTGAGGTTGATAAAACTCCGTAAATTAGCGGTCTGCTAACTTGATCTCTCGAGAGGGAGTCTAACACAGTTTCACGGTGTGTTAGACCATGGATTAAACTTACATCGGAATATCCCTTTAAGTTTAGATTGTGGCCGCTCAGAACAACTATAAATACTTTGGGTGCAGCAGAACCAGTCGATGCAGAAGCAAACTGCGGTTGCTTGGAGAAGCGAGTCATTTAAGACTTTTTATTTCTTTACTTAAAACATCCTGTACAGGTGCATCAATCTAATCCACATTTCTCTGCCTTTTCCTGGCACTACAAGATGACGTCCCCGTTCTAAATCTCACCTTCAAAGCCACGATTGCCTTGATTTGTTGTTCCAGACAGAAACAGTCATCAAAGACAGCAGAACTACTTGAACTGTTCCAGAGGTCTGGAAACCAGCTCTGTATTTGCACCTGAACAGTAAAACATTTATATTAATGAAACATTTCCTGGTAATGGAAGTCATTTTTTTGAACTGTTTTGTATTTTTATTGGTCCTTAATTTACATCTGCGTACATGCTGTACTTACATACACTTAATACCAGGCAGGATTCCATCTACAGCTCGGCCGTTTCCCCTGCAATCCATAAAGCGGGGTGCGATTTTCTGGACAAAATCACAGAGTAAACTGAGTGTGTGACTGGGATCCAGCTGCTCTCAGCCAAGTCCCGGCGTTCAGTTAAACTCACCGAGCCTCCATTAATTTATTTACTCCTAATTTTTCCAGGACTGTAACGGATGTGAAAGACTCGGTTTGGAGCCGAATCTGACTGCTAAAGGTCGGACACGGTGGTCCTGCTGCTTCTGGGAACAAATGCCAGGCCATACGGGGCCAAAGCAGGCCAACAAGGGGGTCTCGTAGGTAGGATGGGAGTGTGTGTGTGTGTGTGTGTGTGTGTGTGTGTGTGTGTGTGTGTGTGTGTGTGTGTGTGTGTGTGTGTGTTTATGTCACGCTCTTTTGTCTTCCTGCACACAGAAATCTGGCGCTGGCCTCCATGAGTCAATCAACAGCTCCATACAGCGAAACATGAGAATTACTGAATGAACACACACACACTTTAGTCCAAGCGTGTGTGTGTGTGTGTGTGTGTGTGTGTGTGTGTGTATCTATATTTAAAGAGTACATTAGGGTGACATGTGCATGTGTTTTTGCCTATATGTCCATAGATATGTACATTAAAGTATTTATATGACTTAGGTTTGCACATCTTTAACTGTGTGTGTGTGTGTGTGTGTGTGTGTGTGTGTGTGTGTGTGTGTGTGTGAAGCTTCTGAATTTGACCCATCTGACCGCGACCTCACCTCATGTAAACAAAGCGTCTCTTTAGCGGTGTAACTGTAACGATGCAGTGAGTCACAGCCTCTGATCTTCAACATAAACAGTGAAAGGTTGAGAGAAAAAAAAAAACACTGCAGAACCAAACCGAACCGGACAAATACAGAAGGACATCTTCTTCAATATAATTAAGATTGGAAGCTTTAGATCACTACTGCTGTCACTGCTAGTCAAAACAAATTTCACACTATAGGATTTGGTTTCACAGATATTTAATCAACCTGCCAGATATCGCTCAGGCACATCGGAGCCTCTCTCAGATTGCGTTTTCAAAAAATTCACAGAAAGCAATCGTCACATTTTCCCTCTGACCTTGGACTTTTCTCCAAAAAACTAACCCTGAGAAGAAAATCGGGGCTTAATTAGATTAAGGTGTTGGTTTAACTTTTAGTCCGTCTTTGCCTGGAACTGATTTTTACACATCTGACTCATTGGGTGCAAAGATCTTTCTTTCTTTTCCTCCAGCTCTTCTGCTGTCAGGTAAAAGAAACGTATAAAAGCAACAAAATACTAAACATATGGACACGGACATCATGGCAAAGCAAATATACTATACAATGTGCCATAACATGAAATGTAAGTCATATAAAAAGTATGTGACCATTATTAATGGAGGCAGCTGACAGAAGAATTTAGAGGAAATATACTGCGTGTTGTGCAAAAGGCGCATCGTGTTTGAATTACCAGTTGCAGAGGTCACGTACGGTATATGTGCAGATAAGAATGCACTGTGGTAACACGCATTACATTTCAGCACAGACGCATCATGAATCATGGGAAAGCGGTGGTCATTTTGATTCAGAGCTCACAATAAATGGATGGTGTTCCAACCGCCTGAGAATGCTGTTCACATCTTGAAATCATAAATTCACAATCCATACTGGCCCGTCTTAAAAAGACGTGGCGACTCCTCCTCTCTGATGGATGATGGTTTCAGCAAATGTCCGGAGAAGATTTGAGGGGGGAAAAAAAATGTCATTTTTCTGGTGCTGGTCCAGCTTCTGCGTTCAATTTTCAAAAGAATGACCGCCGACACCATCCTCACCACGTCAGTATGATCTGTGTGAAATACGACTTCATACTGAATCATCTCTCGTGGGATTTACACCCTCGTGATGATGATGATGGTGACTGCACGATGATTTGACAGTGTTTGGTTTGTGCTAAATTGTAAATTGCTAAATTCCGACCAAACCCGGAGGCCCAGCAATAACATTCCTGTTGTGTGGAGAGAGATATCCCATTCTGTGGTGTAAAAACACTAAAAAAATTTCAACTGTCAACTTGAAAACTAAAATGACGGTTTAAAAATCTAATAAACGGTTAAAAATATTTACAAAAATGTTTTTATTTCCTCCTGTGTGCATTTAACTATGTGCTGCTCTGGTATTTTCTGTTTTATGTCTGTGAAGCACTAGATAAATAAAGTTGCGTTTGTGTATTGTAAGATTCAGTTGAGGAGTCATTTCTCCAGTTGTTTTCACTCAGTGCGTTTACATGACACTCGAGAAAACCGAATTACTGTGTTAGTCCGACTATGATCGGATTTTTAGAATGCATGTATACACCTTAGTCTGACTAAAATCGGACCGGATCGGATTTCTCATAGTCGAATTAAAACACCCAGATTATTTGATTGATAGTCGCATTACTCCTGCATGTAGACGTTCCAGCAGATCGGATCGGATTTTGCGTTCTGCGCAGGCGCATGATTTTTTCACCGGGGCTGTGAGCCGGAAGTAGACGGACGGCGACGGAGGCGGCGTCTTTCCTCCGAAATCACCGCAAGAAAGAGCGCCATTGTGCATCTAGTTTGTGTAATTATCATGTACACCATATACGAAGTGTACAAAGATGTAGCTTCGTCTCGCTCTTCGTACGCCATCTTTCTTGAATGCCGAGGCAGCTGGTGACGTAAAGAGGTCAGCCGGAGGTGCCCCGTTAACACTAGTTGAAATGGGTACAGCGCCACCTAGCGTACCGGGGTATGACATGCTCCGGCCCAATAATCCGATTTTCTCACCGGCATGTATACTCAGATAATTGCAGTTGTCTGATTGAGTAGCGTAGTCGAACTATGGCTGTAATCCAACTAAGCTGTGCATGTAAACGCACTGACTGTCTTTACTGCCCGCTGACATGGTTTGTCCTCCTGCAGCAGCACCATCTTCAAAGCAGGCATAGTTTTGGTGTGAGAAGATACGAAAGCTTTCCTGCAACATCTCGTTTACACCACGGAGGTGAAATGACTGTTGGTGATGACTGACGGATGTTATGATGATTTCATCGCTCACTTTAAATCAACCAGCTCACTGCAGCTCACTGAACATGAAACCACCTCAGTTTAGTTTGTTTTGCCGAGGAGACGAACAAAGGGATTTGAAATCCGGTTGACGTGCACACACAACTACAAAAAAATGATGACAAAATGCAAAAAACAATTGGGGTATTGTGGACACAAATGTCAACATCTGGCAGCTTGAAAAAACTCAACTGATTAGTAACATGTTCAATATCGCAGTTCGTAAATGAAAACCACAGAAGAGAGAGACGAGACCAGCAGGTTTAAAGGACTGAAATGTGTCTTTACAATAAACTTGGCAGGATGAGTCTTCAGATAATGAAACTAAACATGAATCACTTTTCTTTCCAACAAAGGAAACTTCTCCCCTCTTGGTTCAGACCACAGAAAACAAACTGTGGGTGCGATCTAACACAGCCAGCGTCAGCCGTATGTAGAGCAACACCAACACCGCCAGGGTTAGAGGTTTTACTCGCAGTGGGGCTACAGATTTTAAAAACGTGTGTTCCCATGGCACTATAAGGAGCCTCTGATAAAAAAAAAAAAACACCACCAACTGGTTTGCATTACACACTCTGTAAATTTACGTTTGCACGTCAACATGCACACAAAAGGTGGAACAGAGGAAACAGAGGACGTTGAGACGTGTATCAGCTCCAAGCGAATGCCAAATGCTGTGTTACAGGACGGGTGATGTTCTTTTAATGAGCCGATAGCAGATACCGGTGTTCGGGGTCGGGAGGTCGTGTGTACGCAGTGTCTGGCTGATTCAGATCAAAGCTACCGCCGACTGGTCGAGGTGACCGAGTCTCGCCCAACAGCCAGACGACAGAACACACAGCGTAAAGGCTGATAAGGGCTGAACAAACACACACCAACACACACCTCTCACTCACTCAGTCACTCCCTCTGTTCAGACTGTGGAGGAGGACGTGATGAAGGAGAGGAGAGCAGCTGATGAACTGTGTGTGCTGGATGCATGGATGGATGTGTGGGTGAGTGAGTGACAGAAAGGCCGGGAAAGAACGGAAGTGATTCATGACACTATGGAAGATCTTACGCAAAACCAGCTGCTTAAGGGATGAAAGAGTTTCCTTTTAAAATAAAATGTAATATTGAGTAGAGTATTGTCTTGAAATAATCAACAAATGAAACACATTTATGCACTGAAACTGCAGCAACACCTCTTTTGCAGAATCAGACTCTCTGCCAGAATTTACTGTTTTAACCTTTATTGTGACTCTCTCAGTGCAAACTAAGGAGGTCTGTGGGGCCGTCGAGGTCAAGAACTATGAATATATTGTTTTAAAACCACAGAGTCCACATCACAACTCTCATGATAACTTCAGTGATTAACAACAGAGACACTGACAGCAAATCAAAATCCATCTGGACTTAATTTAGATTGATTTGGGGACATTTTTCTACAAAACTAAGGGCATCTTGTGCAACCAATCAGCCATTCTATACAGCTCAACTATATGAGAGGACTACATGAAATGTAATGCAGAGGCACAGTTTGTGCTGTGGTCACCCTATTAGAAATAAATACAAAAAAATGGACGATAACACACAAAAGAGAGAAAGGGTGCTATACACTCACCCATGGGCTCCAGGACGAACTGGTCCTGAGTGACAGCCAGAGGAGGCTGAATGCTGACGGTCAGCTTAGAGGCCTGGACGACAGAACTGGCCTTCACCTTCACCTGGAGAGAGGAAGACAGGTTTTAGTAGGGAGACACGGAGGGAAAAACAAGACACGATACAAGAAAATGTAGAGACATAATGAGATAAGGACAGCAGGGAAATTCACCTGTATGGTCACTGAAGGGACAGGTAGACCGTCGATATCTTGGATCAGAGCTTGCTGTAGAAACGGGAAAGGAAAGGAAAATGATGAGACTGCCAGTGTGTGCTTCTGGTTGTAAATGTATAAATGTGTCTCGTGTGTTTACCGATTCACTGTCCATGTTGGCAGACACAGCAGCTGTAACAATCAGGTCCTCCTCAATGTCCGTTTTTGGCAGAATGTCTAGAATGACAACACAGGAGTTTTACATGTTATACAGAAAAACAGGGGATGAGATTGTTTAAGTGTTTAAGTGGACTAGTGTTGACTAATCTGATACGTTTAATCGTATCTAATATATAAATCCACGAGCAGTCTCCTACCCTGAGTCCTGGTGGCCTCTCGGATGAACTTCTGCAGCTTCTTCATCTCAGCATCCACCTGCTCGTAGTCGGCCTCCCTGGCGTCCACCTTGGGCGTGGAGAAGAAGGAGGGGTCCGTACCCATGTAGGAGCACAGGAGGTGACCGCTGGAGCTCAGACTGATGACGACTCCTTTTAAATCCCTGAGGAGAGGAGAGGAGAGGAGAGGAGAGGAGAGGAGAGGAAGAATTTACTCGTCAAGATGTAAATCTGGTACTTTTACTGAGTGTGTCCTTTGCGGCTTTCTAGGTTTATTATGTTTTTGCTTTGAAGGAAACAGAATTCAAAGTTCAGAATTGGTTTGTGATGTGGAACGAGATGGAAAGAGGGAGAGCACGAGGAAATGCTGAGTGATGCAATAAGGTATGTTTCTGTTTGTGTGTGTGTGTGTTAACTGGTAGCAGATGTGTTGTAGTTCCAGTCCACTGAGGTAGTAACACACACACACACACACACACACACACACACACACACAGACACACACACACACACACACACACACACACACGCCGGGGGTTCAGGTCTAGAGCAGCGGCTGGCTCCACACCTGCACAGGAGGGTGTCTGAGGGGGCATAAAACTTTCACTTTAACTGCTGCGGAAACACACACACACTCTCAGCTACACACACAAACACACACACTTCCTAACACACACAGATTTAAGACACTTTGCCACATCCATGCCTCTCTGTTGGCCAGATCACAAATGTGATTGCAATCCATCTTGGTTGAAGTGTTCGCTATTAACAATCCACAACCCGACACAGAGACATGAATGAATTGTATTTCTGAACCGCGAGAGACAAACTTTATCGTTTTCACTTTTCAAAGACTCTCATTTAAACATCTTCAGCGTTTGGCTAGAATGTGTCTCAAACCATCTTTCAGCTTTCATTAGTCCACATTCACACTTAGCTTTTGTGAGATCAGATAGGGAAGTGATGAAGTCTAAAACGGTTTATAGACTCACATTTATACAGACGTGACAAACTGCTGTAGAAACACAAACACACATGTTCATAAAATAGCTCTCACTTTCACTGACGCACAAAAACACACACACACACACACGCACGCAGCTTTCTCCCCCGTTACCCTCACTGAAATGGAGTTCCCACTACACTCGAGAGAAAGACTGCTGATCGTAAATATGAACAGAAAAAGCAGACAGGAGGAAACACACAGCAGCAGATGTTTGCTGTCGATACAGAAATAACATACTGTGTGTGTTAACACGAAAGACAGTATGTAATTCCAATACTACGACAGCACAATACGTAAGGAGCCTGAATAAAACATATCATTTACGCCTCCAGGTCCGTCCAAAGTCCACCATCAGGGTCAATCATCATCGTCTTTCTGAAAAGTTTTACCCTGTTTTCAGGGATGTTACGCTACCAAAACGTTTGGTGGATGTCTGAGACACGTGCTGAAAAAACAAGTGGTCAGTTTTTGGGTGAAAGCCCAAAACATTTTAAGCATTTCTTTATAACAGAATGGGGTCGCACATGTACCCGAATGAAAATAATGTGTGTAAATGAGTTATGTGTCCTGTCTGACACAATGGGATCAGAGCGTAATCTTTGAAGTGCAGAAAACTTCTGTGTTGCTTTTCATCTGCGGTTGCATGTTAATTATTGGTGCCTCATGCTGCTGCCATCAATTTATGCATGCCAGGGTCTGATTTTCCACGGGTCTGTTTCAGATCGGGTCCAAATTTGGACATGTAGCCGTCGAGGACAGTTTGGAAGGCCGAAGAAAGCCTGATCCTTTAATCCGAGGCTGGCAGAATTAAGTAATAAAATTTAATACCACACCAAAACAAAGCAAAGACTCCTGGAGCACTGCTGTAAATCAAACAGAGATATTCACAGGGTGTGTGTGTGTGTGTGTGTGTGTATGTATGTGTGTGTGTGTGTGTGTGTGTGTGTGTGTGTGTGTATGTATGTGTGTGTTCCTCTCCCACACTCTGCGCTGTGTACCACCAACACACCAGCAAGACGATGGCTATCAAGTGCTTTAAAACAACAAAGCCTTGAACTAAACCAAACAGCTACCCAGACACACACTATCTCCTGCATCTAAAACACACACACACACACACACACACACACAAACCACATCATTTGTCAGCCATGTTTGTATTCCGCGTTGTAATTGTATCAAATTGTTGTTCGATGGGAGTCCACAGCTGGCCCCTCCCTGCTCTGCTCTGATTGGACAGCTGGAAGGCATTGTCGGGTCATTTCCTGTCAAAAGTCACACACTGGATTTCACAAGCTGATTAACACAACGAGACACCTGCTGTGCATATGTGTATTTACCTGCACACATGAAATGAGTGTGTCTGAGTGTGTGATCATATCAGAAAATGAGACCTACGAGCCTTCTCATGTGTGTCCATGCGTTGTGTGATTTGTTGCTTCCTGTGAGATAAAACTTTCAAGAGACTTTAGAGAAACACTTGCACCACAGTGGGGGTGGAAAAGAAATTCTGAGAAACAAACGTGTGTTTCAGGTGCAAAGACAGGGAGGAGCCAGGTGGAGCGCTAACAGTCACTAAGAGCATGTTTATGCTTCTTTGACGGAGTTTCTCTGTTGGAGCTCGGAGAAGCTTGTTAAGCTCTAAATGTACCAGCAGGGGCCGTGTGTTGCATTTGCCAGAGAAGAAGAATAAATCAGTCATACATGTACGGTGCTGTGTCTCTACTGCTGCTGGTGAAAACCTGCTAATGTTACCGGCAGCTAATAAAGAGCTGTACAAACTTGGGTAGCGATCAGCCGGCGTCCTGCACAGAGCTGCATCGATGGGAGGAACCAAGACCTTTTACATCCCAAGTTTTCTTTGGGGGGGACCTGGCATTAATATGGCTGAAACCACGCAAAGGAAATTTAAGAGCTGCTAGCTTAGGTTAGTTCGTACCATTAGCGACCAGGTTAGTGTTCGAAAACTTCTCATTCTCAGTGTGTATGCTGTAAGCTCGGGGGTTGTTTTTTGAAAACTCTAACACACAGATAAGGGAAAGGGAGAAAAATGCTGACTGAAAAGGTTAGCCAGCATTCAGTCAGCATCCACTACAAGTATTAAAAGGATATTCCGGTGTAAAATTAATCCATGGTCTAAATCACCATGAAACTGTGTTAGACTCCCTCTCGAGAGATAAAGTTTGCAGACCACTAGCTAACATAGTTTTAGCATCCTCAGAAACGACCGCACGACAACAATACATTGCAGTCAATGGATCCAAATATAAACCGCCACCAAAAAGCCACAAATAATGCTCAGAACAGCACCAAACTTCAGCAACAGTACAAATAGGGTCTCAGCACATAGTCCGGGGCATCTAACCTCCGCTAGCTTAGCTGGATTTCTATTGTAAAGCTAAAAACAGATTTCAACTCTCCTTCATCAGCTTCCGGGTCGGGGAAGTCCCGACGCGATGATTACCGAGTGCGGTTAGAAATGCTCAATTCCGTTCTTTTCCCTGTCCGCTCTCGATAATAACTGTTATAAACTGGCAGGTAAGACACATATGAACTTTGATTGCTTTTCCATGGAGTCATAATCATACATTTTCATCCATGAGCCGCGGAACTCTACTGCACTCGGTAATCGACTCGTCGGGACTTCCCGTCAACAGGAAGCTGCTGCAGAAGAGTGGTAAATTTAGTCAGCTTTTCAGTAGAAATCCAGCTAAGCTAGCGGAGGTTAGATGCCCCGGACTATGTGCTGAGACCCTATTTGTACTGTTGCTGAAGTTTGGTGCTGTTCTGAGCATTATTTGTGGCTTTTTGGTGGCGGTTTATATTTGGATCCATTTACTGCAGTGTATTGTTGTCGTGCGGTCGTTTCTGAGGTTGATAAAACTCCGTAAATTAGCGGTCTGCTAACTTGATCTCTCGAGAGGGAGTCTAACACAGTTTCACGGTGATTTAGACCATGGATTAAATTTACACCAGTATATCCCTTTAAGTGTTTTACATGTACAAGAAAGAATATATGATTTCATAATATTAGCCTGTCATTCTTGGAGGTTGCAGTAAGGACTCCTTGATGAAAACTGTCTTGGTTCCACTGTCAGTATCCCTCAGAGAGAAACTGTGACTTCAGATGTGTTTTGATGGAGGTTGGCACTCACGGGAAGTTGGCGATGCGAACGGCCACGGGCACATAGGGGAGCTGGGCCGCCCACTTCAGAGTCACATCCTGGTAAACCAGCAGCATGTTGGTGTGGTTACCCATCAGCAGGTTGGTCGTGCCATCAGTCACTAAATGAAACCAGAGAAAATGCAGAAAAGAGCGTATTCATGTTAACTGTCCAGAACAAGTTATGTTAATGACCTTAAAAACAAAAAAATTGAATTTGATACAATAATAAATGATGTGTAAAACCTTAGACGTTAGAAGTACTCCAATATAAACTTCATTTTAATGTTTTGAGTCCACTTACTGACTTATATGCTGCTAAGAAACCTGGCCTCAGTTTCATGGCAGCACAAATTTGAGGGTTTTGTCTCAGATTTTTTAGCTTTGGGGGAAAAAAAAAAAATGGGCATATTCACAAATCCAACCACAGAGTACAGAAATAACAAATTCCTGTGGTGGGTGGCATTGCCCTTAAAGATGAGTGCCACTTGCTCTCTCCTGTACAGAAAAAAAATCATCTCTTTACATCTCACATCTGGTTTGTACATCGAATTTTGTCGTTTAGAATCTTTCATTTTAAGACAAGGCCAGCTTTTATAGGTGTATATATAACTAAAGTTACACATACACTTTCTCCTGTGACTCATGGCTCGAAACATTAAATATAAATACTACTTATGTTTCACACACACACACACACACAGACACACACAAATGTCCGGTCCATCCCACCAATGGCGCAGTTACCACCTAGAGAGATCTGAGGTGACGGCCACACGCAGAAACAAAACACGCCTCGCTCGCACAGTTGGATACACAAGTTGGAATATGGTAACAGCGGTCAGCAGGGTGGCACAGCGCAGGGGTCAAAATGACAGAGTGTGTGTTGGTGCCACATCAAAGCAAACACACACACCTTCTATCTCAGCATCAGCATTATAATTACAGCCTAATTATAAAGGTCCGATCTACGTTCTGCCGTTATGCTCAAGCCGAGCATTAGCTGCTTTCTTTCTTTCTATCCTCTTCAATCTACAACTCTTAACTACACACTCCCCTCTCTTTAGACCTCTTTTTCCTTTTCTTCATTCATACCTGCCAACATTAGGCTGTGGAAAAGAGGGGATATACTCTCAACGCATTTTCAACAAAATGATTTGAAATAAAAACGTAGAAGCTGAGAAACACCCGTTTATTTTGTATGAAATCTGGAGTTAATGGGAGAAATTACCAATCGGGAGCACAGTGGTAGAAATGGATAAAACACGGACACACCAACGTAAATCTGCTGGTACATTTGCTCTCTTGTTCCCTCATCTTTTATCCACATTTCCTTATTTTTTCAACGCTCTGTCCCTTGTTTCACTCTCACTTTCCACTCATCCTGCCTTTCAGTTCTTCCAGTCCTCGTTTTTCTTCTCTCCTCTACCCAGAGTGTCTGTAATCACTGCTTGGAGGAGAAAGGTGGTCGAAGACATACACCAGGTACTGTTCTCTGTTTGGATGCAGCCAGGGACATTTGTTGGATGTCAATTCCTTTCCTGTCTGTCTCTCTCTCTCTTTCTCCCATACTTGCCAATCTTGTGACTTCTAAAAACAGGTAGGATTCTGGTGACTTTGAAAAACTTAAAATAACGCACTGAAACAGTATTTTTACTAGCTTTAAAGTGTACTTTTTGTTCTCAGGGAAAGAATGCGGAACAATTTGCCCCTCAGGTGTGAATCTCTGGCATAAATATAAAGTTAATTGCTTGAAATCTGCTTGAGTATTTTTCCCAGTGAGTCACAACAGTACGGTAGACTTCACGCTGCAGAGAGCCAGAAGCGGTTGTGATAACCAAAAGGGGGGAAAAGGTGTGAAAATTTGCAAAATAAATACATTAATCAGGAATGCAGGAAAATGGTGATGCCCGGGAGGGAAACGGAAGAGATGAAATGCGGGAGTCTACTTGTGTCGCTCCACTGTCTGCTGTCTAACAACCGCTTCCTGGAAGTAATCTTACTGAATGACGGAGTAGAGAAAGAGCATTCGTGTCAGTGTTTTACAAATGTTAACTGGCTCTTGATTGATCTCTACTTCTGTATGTTCTTGTTTCTTTTTTATGTTCATGCTCACCAAATCATTCAGTCAGCAACTGAGCCCTAATCTAAATTAATCTGTCACTCATTTGTCTTGTTTCTAGAAGCGGGGGATCATATAATTTTTATTCCCAACCAAGAGATTTAGTCTCTCCTTGTAGATTGAATGCAGGAGCTGGACCTGAAGCCAATAAAGTTGTTTGGGAAAAGAAAGAAACAGACAGACAGACAGACAGAGGGAGGCAGACGGGGAGAGAGAGGGCAGCGGTCCAGCAGAGGCAGCTGTGAGGCTCAAGGCCAGAAGGAAAGCGTTAGGAAACCCTCAAGAGATCACTGTTGTCAGTCCTCCTCTGCACTACACTCACAACTGTGAGGGTTCTGTGGAGATCCACAAAATGACCTTGCACCATAAAAGAACTCTTTCTTATTGTTCGCTTGCAGCTCTGACCGTCACAGTGTCAATAAATGTTGGCCTGTCGACCAAGCGTGGACGCAGAAGACGGCTGTGATCCTGGGAGTGGCCGTCTTCCAGACGTTTGGGAATTTTTTGTGGTTTTCCATTGTTGACAGGAATCACGTCCCAATAAAAGCGCCTTTTGTTGAGCTGGCAGATCATGTATTGAATTTATAGCTGATTTCCAAGAGTCATTTGAATAATCTAAATAATGTCTGGAGCAGATAGCGAGGGGCACTTTAAAAGCTGAGATATTTTAATTCTAAAATTGAAAACAGATATTGGTCGAAAAGCTCTTGGCCGTTCTTGTAATCCCTCCATCAATTCTCCCCTCTGGATCTTTCCCCGAGTCTATTTTTCGCTATCCTTCACGTCCTTTTTTATTTTCTCTTTCCATCTGTCAGCTCTCTGGTGTATTTCGAATCAAGTGTAATACTCTCACAGAAACAGCTCTGTGGTACACTGTTGCGTAAACTAAACCAGACAGAAACATTTTTCTTTCTCATAAAAAGGTTGTTTATTGTTCCATGCACAAAAGGTTACGCACAGAACTTTTATTCTACTGTATTCGAGCAACGTTCTGGAGGTCCGACCATATCTGGGTGATTAGTTTTGCTTGTGGTGATAAGAATCAGGGCTGCAGAGAAAGTTATACCACTTTCCTCCTTTTTATTCTATATCAAAAAATAAACAAATTCAAAGTGGAAACAGACAACTTTCCCCACCCTAGAGTTTCTAAGTGGTATTATTGTTGGCGCTGCCGTCACAAAGACAACCGTATCGCTTTACGTTTCCGTCAGAGCGGCGGTTTACGCATTCCAGTATGCCTCCATTTTCCCGGGAGACTTCGTGCCCACTCGCAGGCAGAATTGCCAAGCGAAAGAAAGAGTTTATAGCCATTTTATTATTTTAGCCATTACATTGTGAAATCAACATTTACTTCATAATTATATGTTGAAGTAAAAACTTTGCCTGCCAGTTTGAAGCTTTTGTCCTCAGATTCCACGTTAAATAAAGTGGGCAGAAACAAGGAAAGGGATCCTGTTTTAGAGTTAAACTTGACGAGGAACACACTGATGAGACGGAAACACAAAGAGGCATGAAATGTCTGAATGAATCTGGGCTTTCACAAAATCAGTGGCCTAAAGAGTTCAAACCAACAATATTCTTGCGATATCTATAAAACATTTATGACAGATGGGAAACACGATAAGGTGCATAACCACAAAAAACTAGGACAAAGCGAGAACGGAAAGAAAATGAAATGATTTAAGTGGCAAAGTATTACTTATACACTGTTATCATATCTGTATTATTAACACAATATCAATATTCAATTTGTAAATGCCCCTGTCATCGTCAGTATCAGTTTATCAGACACCCCAAGAGGATAGAAATAAGAGGAACCCTAAAACTAATGTGTGAGCACATTTTTGTGTTCGTCTTCACGTCTTCTTTTCTAAATTGCTGCAATCAAGCTGCAATTTGATACAACTGCACTGTAATTGCCAATTATTGAATAATGGAATTGTGTGTGCGTGTGTGCGTGTTGGTAAAGGTCACACTGGAGTCTACAATTTGTTCTGTTTCCTGCCTCCTTCGTCTCCCTCTGAATCTGGAAGAGAAGTGTGTAAAGTGGAGACCATCTGAACATCTGATGGCGCAGTTAGCTTGTCTGCTGTGTGTGTGTGTGTGTGAGAAGCAGCAGCAGCTCTCGCCTCAGATTCAACGTGTTTTCATCAGAAGAAAAAAGCTACACAATCACCACATTGCACATATTCCCCTAATCCATCTCTGCTCCTTTCAGAGGTGAAGACAGGCTGAGGTGTTCACGTCTGAAACTCTTTACAGATCTTTACAGATTTGTGGCTGTGCTTATTCAACACATATAAAGACATGCCGTGATTTTAATATCCTGTTAATCAACAAACTGCATTAAAACTACCTGGTTTGATAACTCAGAAACAAATCAGCAGCCGTTCTAAAATACTAAGGAAGTATTTTATTTCTGTCTTCTGTCTGTCTTTCTGTCTTCACCTTTTCTCTAAGTGATTAACATCCTGTATCTCCACCATAAAATGTTACTTTTCACTTAATAATTAATTGTTTGTAAGTTTTGTGACACTGAGTCTGAAGTCAGTTTCTTTGAAAAATGTATGGACACACAAGGCATTCACTGTGGTATTAATACATCATATGTTCTATCTATCAATCGACTGCATATATCTGTATTTATTATATTATCCATTCATCTTGCACCATATGTTTATATACTACAGTATGTTCAATACTCCGTTCAGTTTTTGTTCTAATGCATACAGCAGAGCTGCTACAGTTATTCCATCCTGCCGTGCCAAAACCAGCTTCCTGCAGAGCCCAGTCGTGTGGCACCGGGCCACTGCGCAGAATACTTTGTTTTTGTGTATTTTGTTCACTTATTTTCAATACTTTGGTTTGAGGCATGTGCACTGATGCATGCTGAGTTTTGTGTCGCTGCCCTTTTCTTCACTCCAGATTGAACACATCAGAGCGGTACCAGTGCCACATCGGCTAATTTTACAGTATCCCCGCAGCGGCTGTGCTCAGTTCCCTGAGAACTCGCTGTTCTTGAAGGATTTAGTTGCTGGACATTGTCTTACGGATGATTTACTGGCAAACGCTGGGGGAAAAGAAGTGTGAGCACTCCTTAAGAATGACTTAGCATCCTCTTTGACCTCTTTCTCTCTGTGAACAGTGATGCTAACACCTAAACTTTGTGTTTCTACATGTGAAGAGAGCCATCCCTTTATCCCCTCCTATTTCTTTGTGTCCTCTATGTTTCGCTTCAGTCTTTTTAAAGCTACTCTTACACATCCAGTTAAGAGCCTGGTAGATCTGCTTCTAGTACTCAGCCAATCTGTATTTAAGTCCTTAACAGGATCAGGTTTGCAGGAGCGGAGCTGAATGAAAAGCTTGCTGGACAAGAATAACATGAGGACTGTAAAGAAAGATCTTTTTAGAGTTAGCTACTGAAGACGCCCCAGAGATTCAGCATCCTGGTTTACCTGAGGTGTACGGCAGGAAGCAGCTGGGGTTGAACTCCAGCTTCTTCATGAAGCGGATCTGGCCGTTGTCACGCAGACAGTAGAGGTTCCTCTCCCCCAGAACAAAGATGGAGGCGGAGGAGTGGGAGAAGGAGGGCACACAGAGGTCCAGGGCCTGTTCTCCCAGGACAAACGTCCAGTCGGGCTGGAGGACGGACAAAACCACACACACACAGTTACAGCATAAGTCCCACATTAAAACACTGTCTGAACAACATTAACAGAATTTCTGTTTGTTCCAAATTTATGATGGCAGAAATGTGAACAAATGCATTTAAGCTGGATGAATAAAGACACATGGCCCTTTTTAAAAACTTTAAAACATTACCTCATCTGTGCACATTTCTGCCTGAGTCACACAGACAGAATTTCAACAGTACTGGTGGTTGTTTAACTGCCATGATCCCACAAATCCCTTTACTGACAGAAATTAAATACTGCATAGAAGTGTCTCTCTGGCAGCTGGTGGGTTCAGGACTCACCGTCAGCCTCTTGCCTCCGGTCTTGAGGGGCAGGTCTGGATCCTGCCGGCTCTCTGCCTCTGTAGCCACGGCCAGAGTCTCATACCTGTGAGTCAGAGAGACAGCTGCTTACACAAACACACTCCAATACTGTCGATTTAACTTTAACCAAGGTTGAGGACATTTAAAACACTTTATAAGTCACATCTATTTTGATTCAGCAGGTCGGTGTGGGGTGTTGTCGGAGCTGGAAGTGAAATGCCTTGCTCGAGGAAACGTTGCAATGTGCAGGGGGGGAATTTCTAATTTAAGAATCCCTTCAGATATTCCACAGCCAGTCTGAAAACGTGAGTAAATGACTCTCTGGTTACAGTTATTGCTTCTTTTACCACTAACCCAAGACCACAGCAACACACTGAGAGAAATTCCCTCTCGAAGGCCAGGGCAGCAATCCGAGTACACATCATTTATTAACATTTAAATATAGTGGAACACCGTATAACATGTTCATCATTAACTAAATCCACAGCCAGCGTCTTATATTCTCCATCTCTCTTACAGCTTCTGTCAGGTCAGTCAACAAGCCGCTGACCTGCTGTTCCCCGGAACTGTGGTCTATCAGTTTTAATCAGCGAGCTGTTGGCAACTGGCTGAGGATAAAGTGGTCGGACTGATCTGTGGTCAGTTGATTTTGGCCTCTTCGGCATCAGGAGTTTTCCAGTAAGAAGCTGGCAGTCTAAGCAGCTTGGCAGGAATCTATCCACCTCCTCTAACACCTGGACGAACAGAGAGGTCCAACCTCAGACCAGCCTGGCTCCGAACCGCAGCCCAAACACTACATTTCTGCTGATTTATCCACTCACAGTTTTCTCACTCAGTATTACATATTTGGATCACAAACCCGCTGTTAATCAAACCTGGCAGGTCTGAAATCTATCTTTAATCGTACGGGCCATAATCCAATATGGCTGCCAGATTAAGGGCATTGCTTGCAATTTACAACCGTAAAGACCGAGTAAAGTGTTTTTCCAAATATTGAGCGATTCATTTTTTTTTTCCAGCTTTCCAACATCTTTCTCACCACCGTATTAAATTGATTTGAATTTGTATTAGCTGTGGGTGGCTACACCATTTCCTCTGCGCATGGCATTGTGAGCCAACAGTGAACATCAACAGCCCATTCAAACATTTCAACAGCTTTTTTATTAGGACAGTAATTACTTTTTAGTACGAGGGGAAGGCGGTGTCAGTTTGGTTGATGGTTGGGCGACCACTTTGCCTCAGACTGAAATATCTCAACAGCTACCACATGGACGGCCCTGAAAGTTTGTACAGAAGTTCACGGTTAGCGGAGGAAGAATCCTAACGACCGCGGTGATCCCCTGAAAGTTCATCTACCGCCACCAGCAGAATGAGATCTCAGGGTTGATGACATTCTTGTCAGCCTCAGCTGTACTTTGTTTAGCAAGGCAAATGTTGGCATGTTACATCAAGCTGATGAACAAGGTGAATACAACCCTGATTAAAAAGAAGTTAGGAATCTTCTTAAAACAGAAAGAGTGGCTGTAGACCCGTGTCTTCATTGATTACTGTTGGGCCGATCACACAGAGACTCATCGCTACAGGTGCGACTGCTCCAAGAATGCAGTGGAAAAGCATGTTTGGGGTAAAACTGCATGGTGTGCCTGTGGAGCTGCAACTCTGAGGCTTGTGCTGAAATGTTCTTCTAAAAACTGCAATGAAAAGGCAACAGACGGCGCAAGAGGAGCGCATGCCAGGGGCCGAATTCAACACAAACACAACAGTTTTGCTGGTGATTTGTTCCTATCGACGTGTCTCGGTGAGATTAGCCGCATAGTTCTTCATGCATTAGGTGTAAAAAGACTAACTCAGAACTAATCAGTATGTAGTATTAAATTCAAACAATTTAGCTATTAACATCCTCCAGTTATTGACCATACTTTATAGCAAAGCATAGCAGAAGAAATTGTCCCATCACCACCCTGGGAAAGGAGTTTAAGCTGATTATCACATGCAGCCCTCAAAATGACGCTAATTTCTCATAACATTGTGTATAAAACTGCAAATGAAGTGTTCTAATGTTGCGATACAACACGAGATTTATAGTTTTGAACTCGTCCGTACAGTAGCCGTACCCGCTGAGCTTCTATGAGAAACGGCGCGCAGGCTAACGAGCTGCTTTATGGATGACTGCCAGTAAAGAAACCTTTTCATCACACCGTGACCATTTCCAGGGGAAGAAAATGGACTAAAAAATATATTAAACATGTCAGTGGTTTTAGGCTTTTAAAGCAGCACTCAGTGGATCGACAGGCCGACTCCTGCCTGAGCGAATGGATTAAATTCAAGCTAATAATACTAAAATAACACCGTAAAATAACTTGTATTCTTTGACTCTATTTTGATATTTCTATCCCACCCTTCACTTAGATGTCTTATTAATGATGGGGTATGAGGTAGTGTGCATGAATTAAAACTGCACATGCATGTGTGTGTGTGTGACTGTGTGTGTTCGGTTCCATTTGCCAGCAGTTATGTTGGTTTAAGTATTATGAAAGAGGGTAGAAGTCACACAAAGCGCTGTGTGTTACGAGAGAAAAAATGAAAAACCACAAAAATCTGATTATTCCCCTGCATGCCTAACATATGAGGAGGGAGAGCAGGTCACACACACACACACACACACACACACACACGACACTGGCAGCGACACACACTTGGGAACGAGAATTTTTTTTTTTGTTTGCCATTTAAAAAGTGTTTGTGGTGAACATGATGTGTGGACAAAGTTTTGGTGGGGCCTGACTCCCTCACTTTCTCTGTATATATATGTGTGTGTGTGTGTGTGTGTGTGTGTGTGTGTGTGTGTGTGTGTGTGTGTGTGGGTGGTATCAGTCATCATGTAGAGTGAAGGACACTGAGGTTGAGGAAACAGCGCTCTCATTTATATGAAAGAAGATCCCTCTGAAAAACTCCACAAACAAACACACACTCATTTAACTTCAACATATACATCGCACAAGCACAGACACACACACACACACACACACAGCGTGCACACACTACATGCACATATGCTCTCTCGGTGTCATGGATAAACACAAACTAAAATCTCAAAGCTGACGCCAACACACACATGCAAACACACACACACACACACACACACACAGACACACACGATCAAATCAAGCTCTCATTCATCAGGGCAGGAGACGGTCCAACAGGCTAAATAAACTGAGCCGGGCAGAACAGTTTGACCAGTCATCTGATATTAAATGTATAACAGTCAGTGAAGGACTGACCCCGTCATCTGATATGGAATACATATATATAAAAGCTGGTCATAGCCATAACACATCAGTGCCTGGTTGCATGAAAGTTTCTCTCGTCAAGATCTTTCCCCGAGATGTGGATCTGCGTGGTGAGATACCACAAGATGTAAGTGAGAACGTGTCCTTGTAATTTGGGTGTACTGACCCTTTAAGAGTGTTGTAAGATAGATGATATATATCAAGCTGAGTCCTGGGAAAAGTGAATACTGGATGTACAATACTCCGCTGTAGATATATGAGCATACATAGCAGCAAAAGAAATAACCCCAGTTTAATCTGTCACATCTAAAAAAGATATAATCATATTCAGCTTCGTCTTCCAGTGCTGATCTTTGTTGATTTAAAGTTACTGGTAACTTTTCTTTTAATAAATAGGCCATCAACCCATCAATTCAGGGTCGATCTACTGTGCCGAGTCACTGCTAATTCACTTCCTGCTGCTTTTGTTTCTCATAAAAAGCTTTTATTGTGAAGCAACCACAGGAACTTTATTATCTTTATCACTGAAGTCTGCGGTGACCGCTCACATCGATGCGATCGTTCGCCATAATTAAATGCACACAAAAAGTGTTTTTCTTTTCCTCAGACATGACAAAGCCTGTACAGCAGCAGCAGGGTGTGTGTCAGTGATTGAAAAGAAACAAGTGATACCACCAACCTTCCAAGTTGGCCATGGACACAGAAATCAAAAAGAATAAACAATTTAAAATGATGCATAAAGTGAAATTAAAGGGTCTGTAGATAAACACATGTGTAACAATGTGTTTAATTACTACAAACAACCAAATACCTAACTCATCGATGAAGACAGAATAAAAACAAATGAATGTGACTAATGTTACAGCGACAAAAGTGGACGAACTGAACAAGAAAACTACAGTTCTCACAGACTATAGTACGGCGACAGCCTGTTATTACAGTTTGTCAGAGACAGAAAACCTCCCACACTTCATCAATGTAAAAAAGGCTTTTTACCATACCAATTACGCTGTGCACACATTATAAAATATGACTGCTGCTTCTCTTTTCATGGAATGGTGTGAATGGCCAAACCATATAATTGACATGTTGCCCGACATCGCTGCATTTACATGTCAGTCCCTTACATGTGAAGGTGTTTCTTCTTGGCTGCTTTTATGAGGAGAAGGGGGTCTTTCATGTAATAATGTGCCTCAGTTTACCCTCAGCAAAAGGGTTGATGACACAGAATTAGTGTCTCTGGACTAAAATAGGTGAGCAGATTTCATTGGAATGAATTGGCCACCAACATTTCTACATTTTTGATTAGATCAGGGCTCGTATTCAGAAAGACTTTTATCTTAACGTTAGGAGTACTCCTAAATCAGACTAAAAGTTTGTATGTAGGAAATGTATTTATAAGGAGAATTAAGTGCCAAACACAGAAGTCATGTGATAATATTAGTCCCGTGCGAATCAGCATCTCTGTGATTTGGGGTAATTTTTCGTTTTTCTTAAGGTTTTTTGTGTTTTTCACGCCTTTTTTCTGCCTTTTTCCCAGTTGAGAATTATGGAGGCTGCTTTGAGAATTATGAATGAAAGTTCTGACGGCATTTTGGGTGCAAATTCAGGAGGCTCATCAGAAGAGTGAAATCTCGAAAGATGATTAGATGGATTACATGCATGGCAGCATGCGGTAAGGAACATTTTTCCATCTTTCAACAGGCTCAGCAGTTATTATTATATTAAAAATATCTATATCTAACCGTTGTGCTGCTCCAGTAAGAGCTCCGGTGCGATCGACCCGGGGGATAATGTCAGTAAATTTGAGTTTATACACAGACTTCGCTTATGCCGTGCGAATGCACCGCACGAAACAGACGTGGTGGGATAATTTCTAAATCACTTGAGGTCCCCAGGTAATAATAGTCCCAGGTGAAGAGCTGCATTTTCCCTGTAGCCAAATACCGGAGTGTTGCCAAACATTTTAACTCCGGCGTTATTGGATCGTTTCGGTTGGTTGGGGACGTTATTGCGTCCCTCACCAACACAACCACAACTTCAGTCCCTTTACGGTCCATCCGACATCGTTTTAATAATTCCCTGTCATTTAGCGTCTCCAAAACATTCGGCTGTGACCAGGTCTTAGCGAGTTGGGAGTACTCTGGACTACTTCTAAGGTCTCCCAGACTTAGGTGCTACTTTTAAGTTTTAAATGTTTTGTGAATAACTCTTATTTTAAAAAATTAGGAGTCCTAAAGTTACGACTGACACGCCCAGTATTTTTAGACGTTGCTCCTAAATTCGCCTGTTAGGAGCTACTTTTAGCCTTAAGATTCTTTGTGAAGATGTTTTATTTAATGCGTGAACATAAGGAGCAGTAATACTACTACAGCTACTAACCCAACATGTTAGTTGCGGTGTGTATATACTCTACACTGTAATTGGAATAACAAGCGTGTGGCTATAAGTAGCCCAGTGTTGTCGTGTATTTAAAGGTTCTTAGTGTAATTTACTGTGTTTGTCTCCAAAAAGAGAAGCGAAGTCAGTGTTTGTAGTCTGGAGAATCTCTTGATACCAGTGGGGGGGCACACAGATAACAAACATCTGGGAGAGAAAATGACACACACACCACACACACCACACACCCACACAGTCTGTAAGATTTCTAAAAGCTCTCCGTGCCTCAGCCAGAGGGAAATGATGATGTACATGTGCTTACATTAAAGTGAGGTACTTTCCGATCAAACTGCGTGTGCGTGAGTGTTATCTGTTTTGGTCCTTCCAGACGAGCTCTGCAGCGAGAGCAGATGACTTTAAGATGGTGAAGCATTAGCCAGCGCTAACCATCAGCAGCTGATACTGAGGACATTACACCAGGTGACCTCAAATAACTTCATAGCTGCCTTCAGCTTACACAGCAGCACTTGCAAAGCGGTGAATACTTTCACTTCAGCCACGATCGAGATATAGTAATACATTTGTTTCCTTCATTCTGGAATAAAACATTAGTGTTTTCACACGAGCCGATAGGGTCAAATGCATCATAGCATTCAGACAATTCACCTTCATTTTTAGGATTACAGAAGAATGTCTGTTTCAAAACATTATTGATCTTACACCCACAATTTTGGCGGCAGTAGCTCAGTCGGTAGAGACTTGGCTTGGGGACCGGAGGGTGACCACAATATGGAAAGTGGCCTGGTAGCTGAAGAGGTGCCAGTTCACTTCCTGGATTACTGCCCTTGAGCAAGGCACCGAACCTCCCATGTGCTCCTCAGGTGCTTAACATGGCATCCCACTGCTCCTAGCTCGCAGTGTGTGTGTGTGTGTGTTTGTCTAGTAAAGGGTTAAATGCAGAGGACTAATTTCAGGTGTGTTTGCATGTTGCATGTAAAATATAACTGACGTAATAAAGATTCTTCTTCTTCTTTAAGGCGGCTTTATAAAAAACACCTACTTGTAGCTCTCCAGCTGGCGTGCAGAGGAGACCGTGAGGAAGCTGTCTGTTCGGGGGTTGTAGACCAGCGGGCCGGGCAGCAGGAAACCAGGGAGGAACCTGCCGAAGGAGTAGCTGTCCTGCTCGAAGAACATCAGCATCCCTTCCATAGACTGGATACACAGAGAGTGGTGACCTGACAGAGAGAGAGGGGGGGGCAATGGAGACGATTCAGTACTCGTTGCTGGTGTCTTGCACCTACAGGGGAATCTTTTTAATCAAAAGGCGTGAGACCTTCACTCGGCTTTATGTTTATGATTCTTCAGAGACAGGAAAATCTACATCAGTCCAGCTGGAGTCTGTAAAGTCTGTTTCTTCTGCAGAAAAGGAAATCTAATTTGGTCAAACTGTTCAGCCATAACTAAGAAGGTATTACGTTTTTTTGGGGGTTACATATTCTGTTTTCTGACAGCTCTGACGCTGCTGTGTTTAAATACAAACACCAACGATCCTGAACGTCAGTCGTGGCTTCTGTTTCATTTCAGCCGCGATGTCGTGTTGTGCTGCGAGGTGTGTTTCTCCCTCTGGCTGAATCTGATATCTCCATTAACACCTCCACACACACACACACACATTCACACACACCTGGCTCCGGGTATGAAAGTGTACAAGAGTGTGTGTTTGTTAGGAAAGGGCCTGGTGTAGGACGAACTAAGCCCTAACACACACACGCACACACACAAACACACAGCAACACACAGGGCCATAAAGCAGTGGGGCTGTGTGACCAGAGAACTATAATTAGGCCTCAGCGCGCTATTAAAACTCACACTGCCATCAACTAGAGGTCAGGGAGACAGCCACCTACAAAGCAACACACACACACACTCACGCATACACGCTCGACATCTATCACCAAGGATTTAGACAGAGAAGCCGCACACTCCTACACACCTATTCTGTGTAAACATGTGTGTGTGTGTGTGTGAGAGTGTGTGTGTGTCTGAGTGATGAGTAGAGTTCAGGGTGGCCGTTAACAAGCTGAAGGACAAGGTCTCTCACACCGCAGACACGCCCTGAAGTGTGCATAATACAATGTGTCACCGTGAACCAACAGCAAATGTTGCAGCAGAGTGTGTGTGTGTATACGGGTGGATATATATTCATGCATCTGTGTGTGTGTCAAAGAATTGTTGTCCTTTGGTTGAGTTGTGTGCCAACGTTTCAAACAATGTTCAAACCCTGAGAAGTCTGTAATTTCATGCAAGGTAAGGGTGCGTTTCATTTGGTCGCCTGTTGCTGTAACTTCCAAGACAGTCAGAGAGCGAGAAAGGTAGCTGGCGAACAACATAAACATAACGTAAATAAAACTCTAAATCAGAGGTCAACATCTATAGCTGATAAACAAACAGCAGTTGAAGAAAAATTAGAAAATGATTCATCAAATGATTCGTGTCCGCTCCACCTAAACATCGTTTGCAGACTAGTTCACTTTTAAGTATGTTTGTCCATGCAAGATTTGGCTTGCTCGCATGTTTGCAGAACCACCAGTGTTGTGCAAAAAATATATCGATTTTTGCCGTGTATGTGGAAACAATACTTTGAAGATGCTGTGAGAAGTCCTACGTGAGTAACGTAGACGGCTTTAATCAGCAACAGTGGTTGTTTAACATAAAGACAACGACTCCCACGATCCCACGCTACTTACGTCTTTTGTTTTGTTTTGATGGAGAGATTGGCATCAGATTGCGATTATGAGTGTCTGCTGTGTTTGTTAGTGTAACTGTCCTTAATGTGGAAAGTTTCTGGAGGAACAGAAACGCTACCCAATTATTGTGATGACTGGCGGTGCATTATGATTCCTTATATTGTGTCTTCTTCTTATCCTACCCGGACTCTGATTCTTAACATTTGTTCCTGGGGATAAAAAAGGATTAAATCAAAAGCTGAAACCACCTTTGCTTTCAGCTGATTTAGGCGGCTGTAAATGACAACGTATTTTATGAGTCTTGAATTAAATACAAACACGCTTTGGCTGTTCGGGACTCCAAAAACAGCAGAGTAACTGAGGAGTGGACCTTTCCTCCCAGACAAACACTTAACAGATCTGTCAGGTGTCTGGTGGTCGTTTCCCACCCCGAAAAAAGCAGCGGCAGGGTCAAAACAACACACACTCAGACAGCCTGACACGGCGCCGGATCATCAATAATAAGAAAAGTGCTACGTACTGAAAATGAGAGCCAGGCTGTGCCATAATAGCAACTGCGCACGTGTAATTTCACACGCCCACACCCAGGTATAACGTGTCAAAGAGGTCTGTATGAGAGCGCCGCGGCTCAGACACAGCGAAAGGAAACGGCCTGTATTAGTGTCATTAATAAGACATGTTGAACAAGCACAGAGCCGCCAACAAAGCACAGAGGCTGGCCGCACACTGCAGTGGGCAGAGCCTCGTCTCCGAGTGTGTAGGTACATGTGAATGTGTGTGTCCACGCACGCTTGGGAACCAGGGAGTGTGTGCCAATTTGTTTTTGTGCAGGAGTGTATATACATGTGTCTGTGTGAGATTACTTGAGTGTGTGTGTGTGTGTGTGTGTGTGTTTCCATATACGCCTGACCAAAGCTTGAAAAGGCGAGTCCAAACTCAAGTGTGTGTGTGTGTGTGTGTGTGTGTGTGTGTGTATATCTATAAGCGTCTGAGCCTAGACTTGCCTTTTCAAGCTTTGGTCAGAGTGTGTGTGTGTGTGTGTGTGTGTGTGTGTGTGTGTGTGTGTGTGTGTATATATGTGTGTGTGTGTGTGTGTGTGTGTGTGTGTGTGTGTGTGTGTGTGTGTGTGTGGCCTGAATGTGACCCAAACCCAAAAGGCAGCCCGGCTATTAGAGCAGTATTAGTACAGAGCTGCCATTACAGCGCCTACAGCACGGCTAAATGGCTGCTATTATAGACCTACACACACACAAGCACGCACACACACACACACACACACACACACACACACACACACACACACACACGCACTCACGTGTAAGAGCAGACACAACTTGCAAAAACACTCCCACGCGCGCACACACACACACACACAGACACACACACTCAAGGCTTTCCAAACACACACTTTAAATACTGGAGTGCAGAGTGCTATCACACACACACACACACACACACACACACACACACACACACAGTCTGGTGAAGAAACACACACACACACACACAACTATTCGGACACTGGCCTGGTCTGGCCTCTGAGCTATGACCATCACTCTGTAGTCAGTAAACACGTGTGCTTGTGTGTGTTTCTTTGTGGATATTTATATACATTTCTGTATTTGTTTGCACATTTGCATGTGTCTGCAAGTGATTACAAGTGTGTGTGTGTGTGTGTGTGTGTGTGTGTGTGTGTGTGTGTGTGTGTGTGTGTGTGTGTGTGTGTGTGCGGCAAATCACCCGTGACATCAGCTCATTTTCGTGTAAACTGTGTGAAACAGTGAGGAAACAGCTTCCCCCGATTTAAGCACTCTCAGATTACTCCCAACAGCTCATGTGAGCTTAACGAGCACGAGACAAATGGAGCAATTTCTCCTGTATCTACAACGTCAAATTAAATGTGCATCTGCGACGGTCAAACGAGGAATGAAATGAGACGAAAATTGTTTGAGGATTATGAGAAGGGAAAGAGTTAATGTTGTGCGGTTCATGTATTGCAGACTTTGAATGCTCTTTGGAAGAACACGAGTATTTCTTTGCAGTTGAAATGTTCTCAGCTTTCCTCTAAATAAAGAAATGAAACCAACAAACCAAAAATTATCATTTTAGGTTGATTAATCATTAAAAAATGAACTAAATTCTGTAAATATGTCAGTCTTCTTTTCTTGATATAGTTAAATACGGTTTAGATGAATTTATTTGAGATAGAGCATTAAGACCGTTCAGTACAGACAACTACTGATAAAGTAAAGAAAATAGAAACTAAATCCCAAATATCAAAGCAATACATTATGTTTCTTTACATTTTGCAAATGTATTCTATATGTGGACGACTTTACACCATTTCTACAGTTTACTTTTTTTTCTTCTTGTGATCATAGCTTACTTCCAGCTCTCTCAGTTTTTACAACGCTGCTTTTGGTTTGGTCATCTCGAGCAAAAAGGACATTCTTCATGTCCACGGGAGCATTCTGGTTCATGAAATATTACTGGAACCTAAAACTTTGGGCTCAAAAACAGTTTGAAATACTGTGTACGCGCTGTTCTGTCTGTGATTCCAGCTGAGGAGCTGGTAATCATTCTGCTGCAGCGTCCTTGAGGAGGACAGTTCTGTAGCTGAACTCTGATCTCCCTCCTGAGGAGAGTGAAAAGGGAATTTCCCTACAATTAGCTGTACAGGATCCCATTCATTCAATTTCAATTTCAATATTTGCAGTTCCAGGGCCTGCAGTGCCATCTAGTGGTGACTATAATTAATAGCAGGATCAGAAGAGAGGATGACATCAATTAGAGAGTCGAGGAGAGTCGTATGTTTGTCTACAGTGTCAGAATGTCACAAGTTGCATTCACTTCCATCATATTTCCATTTTCTGCTACTTTATACTTCCACTTCACAACATTTTTGGAGGCAAATATATTGTACTTTTTACTCCAATACATTCATTTGACAGCTTCAGTTACTAGTTACTTAGCAGATTATATGCTTCATCAGTACTAAAGCAGCACATTTTTGAATTAATTAATTTCATCTGCAATTCAGGGAAAAAGTAGCTCAGAAAATGCAAATATTGGATCTAATAATCAGCCAGGGCAACAATACTTAAATACATTTTATATCTGCTATTCTAATACTTTTACTCAAGTACTGTTGGAAGGACTTGGATGACTTTCACTTTTACCAAACTTTTACTCAGTACAGCTTCTGGGTGAATATATTCCTGGATGATGAGGTAACATGTCTGTGTGCTGCTGCATTTTGTACACATTTTGTTCAAAAGTGTGTATGCAAACCTGCAAGCATGTCTGCGTCTGACTGCACGTGTGTGCGTTCGCTGGACGGTGGGAACGTGCATGACAGTTTGCTATGACATCTTGAAAACCGGCTGCACGGTGTGCTGTTACCAGAAATCAGCACGTGGAAACACACAGGCCCTCGGTATGAACGACGCACGTGCATTCAGCGCAGGCCAAGGTATTGGGTTTAATGAGCCCACACTGTTCTTTCTATCAATCAAACACACACGCATACGCACACACACAGACTTTGAGAACATGGAGTGAATGAAGGCTCCATCATGCCAGGCCAATGAGTCTGGTACACACACACACACCTTGACAATACAGCCTTTATTTGGAAATGCCACTTTTCTGCTTTAAAGGGGGTTCCCCGTGTGTGTCTGTGTCTGTGTGTGTCTGTGTCTGTGTGTGTGTGTGTGTGTGTGTGTGTGTTTTTCTTGGATGTTCACTACTGAAGGGCTTTCCCCTACTTGGTTTTTCCAAAAGCTCAATTGACTGAAGAGAGAGCAGCTATATGACCCCTCTCTCTCTCTTTCCATCCTTCGCTCCTCTTAGAGACTTTTATAGTTTTATGTATTTGTCCAGCGCTGCCAATTACCACTTTTGCCAAGGCACATGCACAGATGTTCACTCAAACACACACTCAAACACACACACACACACACACGCATTAGTACTTCTATACTTGTGAGGACCTTCACTGACATAATGCCTTCCCGGGGCCCGAAAACAAACATTAAACATCAAAACTACATGCTAAAGCCAAAACTTTAGCATAAACTTTAAACTGAACGTCTCTCTTAAAGGAATAGTTAATCCAAAATTTCAGTCATTATCTACTCACCCCCAACTATCCAGGATGCTTTTCAAATCTCTCCTGATCGAATAACTACAAAACTCCTGAGGTTGTGTTTATAAATGAAGACCAAAGAAACATTTAAGTCTGTGAGTTGGGCTCTTTTGTGAAGCTGTGAAGGTAGATTAGCAAATGTAGTCTGACAAAATACTATTCAATCTCAGCTGTAACATGCAGACAAATGAAGGGGTTTTACATCGTCATCCTTACCTGTAACGCCTCCAAAGGTGCCGTAGGTCATGTTGCAGGCCGTTCTCTGCAGATTGTGTTCATAAACCAACTTCAGCTGGTACTGGTCACCGTGCTCCACGTTCCCTGCGGTGCCTGCATACACACAGATCAGACAAAACAAGTCCATATGCTGTTTTTAAGGGGTGGAAGTTGCTGTCACTAGACATGAATGATGAAGGCAATCATCCAACACTCAGTCAAGGTGGGGAGGATACAAAGAACAGAACAAAGAATGCATTTATCTCCTTGTTTGTGATTGTGTGCTACCTAGGTGACTGGCCTGTGTGTGTGTGTGACTGATTTTGTTTTTGTGCAAGTGTGTGAGAGAAGTACCAGCACATCACCACAGCTGCAGAAAAGCTGTTGAGTCAGCCACAAAGTGTGCCGATAAGCTCGGGTTGCAGCATAACAATTACTGAAAGGCTGCGTGTTGCGTTTGTGGCCACATCATGCAACATTATACGGCTTCTTCCTGCATTCCTCACAGCAGAATTTGTCCGGACAGTGAACAGCTGGTCAGCAGCTACGGGTCAATTCAAGCCAAGTCAGCGCCACTGGTGTGTTACCTGAAACAGAGTAGACTGACAACTTCCTGGGGTGAAGAACAGCCAGATGCAGAAGGTCTGAACACCTGAAAGGAGAATGAAATGCTCTGTTATGCGACAGTCATTATGCAGCTGCAATCATCAAACACTGTAAAGCTGACGGTGAATAATACGATAACCGGCAAAAATGAATTTCGTGTTGCTACATCCAAATTCCTGAATTACATTTCCTGTTCTTAATGTTGGCCACAAACTTCAGAAAATCCACAGTTTCTGCTAAAAACAACAGATACAGACAAAAATGTGCAATGTCAAATGCAAACATAGAGAATTAACTACTCCTCCAGTCGAGGATACCTTTTTTTTTACGTCAAAAAACTACATTAAAATGATTAAGGATTATTTTTCTCTCCAAAATCCACATACAAGTTTAGTGTATTGGTAAAAGACACCTCAGCAGGGCAGATGTTTCCTGCCACTGTGGTTGAACCCACGTTCTCAGCTAAAGGGTGGTATCCATTCATAACTTCTAAAATAATTACTGTAACAGCTGGTGGATTTTTTTTTTTTAAAAACGTCGGTTTTGCCTGAGGTGTAGTTGATGGTCTCAGTGATGCTGATCCTAGATTTTCACTTATTTACTTTACCACAAACCCACAGAGAAGGAATATGTCCACTTTCTGGACCAAGAACAAATGCTGTCTTGCTAACTTTCAACCGCTGTTGTAATGTTTGTTGAGAGAAGAACAACAAGGGAGGAGAAAACTGGATACCACAAGTATTCTTTCTTGCTCGGAAAACCACTCAAGTCAGTGCTGAAACAAAAACCTTTCACCATCTGCCCACCTCGGTTTGCCCCGACAATATTTACAACGTGCTTCTCTGTCGGGGCCGGCGTCCAGAATGCCCACCAGTCTCTGAAGAATGTTGTGCCGAAAACCGCAGGTAACTAAACACGACGTCTTCCAAACGGACTGATTTAGCTGGATTCTGCTTCCAGCGTGATGATGTGGGAAGCCTTCGAGGCAAACCACTAAAGCGGTTCCCAGAAACCCTCGCTTTCTGGAAGGTTCCTGTGCACCCACAGTAAGGCGACGGGAGGTACAGTGTTCAGATCGATGGCTGAAGTGAGGCTGCCAGGTTAAGGGTGGCACTTCTTGTTAATCTATTGTTTATTTCTGATTTTAACAACTGAGTTCATGGTCTAACTGTGAAATGCTGAGATAGTCTTTGCATCACTCTTTGCTCCACTATTTTTCCTAAATGTGAAGGGTTGCAGTACCCTCCCTTGCTGCACAACACGCTGACAGTTAGACAGGAATCTAAGGTAGTACACATTCATCGGGGGACTCAAACCATTTATCGCAAACAAGGTTGTTAGTTAAAGCCAAGCTAAAACTACACATTTGTTGGGTTAAATGTTCTGAAGCTGCTTTGTAGTATTTTTGGTTCTGGTCCTTTGACTCTCATCTGGTTCAAACATACAATTTAATCCTGTGAGATTCCTCTGTCGCCTTTGCCGGGTGTTCAGACAGAATACAGCTCCGGATTTAAAACATGCAAGGGGCTGCTTTGGTTGTGTCGAGTTAAGTTGAGCTGCCAAAACCGCTGCACAGCCGCTTGTTATCCTATTTACAATTCCATCGTCCATCTGCAGCGGCTGACAGTCATCGACGACTGAGCCCTGTTCCATCATAACAGTGTGATTTAAAAGGCTCCACACCAGACGGAAACAAAAAAAAGTTGTATGTTCCCCAAGAGTCGTTGTAAAGCAGGAGTTGGTGGTGTTTGTGACATGCAGGGAGAGAAAATGAAAAGAAGTTTGTTGCTGCTAAATGCATTAACGCTACATGTCATTTAACCAGATGCTTGGTTGCAATGGTGGCGGCTGTCCATCTGTAAGTGTGTTTTCTTTCAGTCTTTCTGTTGTTATTTGCAATTTCTTAGTTTTTCTTCCTCAGCATACTTACATACTCAACATTATGAAGGGGGAACACAGCTACATTACAAAGACCTTTTAAAACCTGGCGTAGGCTGCAAAATAGGGCGCATGTGAGAGCTGATCTGACTCTCTTTGCCGTTGATTTGACTGAATTTCAGTGTGCTTACTACCTGGAAGCTCAGAGCAAGGCACAAACAATGTTGAAGTGAGTGAGTTTAACTCTGGCAGAGAGTGACCAACACACAACGTGATGTTTTTAGGCTTGCAAATGTTAAAAAAGTCCCACAAATGGGTTTAACAAAAGGGCAGAGTGTGTTTCATTTCCTGCGTAGCTAACTATAATGCGGAGAAAAGTGTCCACTAAGTAACATATCACCACCATCCTGCCCCACATCACTGCTTTCCTCCTGCTATCTTTCCTCTCCACGCTCAAATTGTTTTGGCTGTAATCATCTTTGCCCGAAAAACAAGTCATTTTCACTGGATTGCACATTTCACTTGACCTTGACTCTGAGGGGGTGAGCTGTTCAGATCCAATTACGCAGTGCAATAACAACACAGGATGGGGCCCGTGGGTTTCCGACAGCAATCCTTGCAACTCAGCGGTTAGCTTAATGTTATAAGTGCAACTATGTTTGGGCCGCTTGGTGGCTGATAGATGGGGGTAAATCAGAGTGAGGGAGAGAAACTTCTTGACATGGTGGTTTTGGCTGAGCATTCATCGCAGGGGGTAAAAAAAGACATGTTAATGTGGTGGTAAGTTACAGCGGAGATGGTTTTTCTATGAATGAAAAGGCGGTGTGATGAGTTATGAATGGGCGTCTCTCCCTGGCAGTTTAAAGCACGGCTATATTATAAGCTATACTATGAATGCTTGTAATTCACACAAGGTCATGACATGGAGTTAAAGAAAGATCTGTGACTTGTTACCAAGCAGCAGCAGTAGCACATAAACAAATATATGGCTCTCATGGTGGCCAGAGCGCGCAGACTGTAGGAGCTGTCCTGTAATCTCAAGTCCGGTGGTTTAATTCCAGCAGGAAGCCAATACAACCATCAACATCTCTGTGTGCTCTCCAACAATGACCTCCGACCTGCTGACTGACAACCAGCCATTTTCAAATAAGAGATTTAACTATATGCAGTTAATGTAAATGCACAGTTTGTAAAATACTTAAAAGCTTCATCCAACATGGTTTTTGTTCCTTTTTTTATTCCTGACATTTATATTTTAGGTATTTAGCTGATGCTCATATAGCGCAGGGGTGAAGACTAAGAACAACAGGCCAAAAGGTCAAAATTCTGTGATTCCAGCTTCATAAATGTGAATATTTTCTGGTTAATTTACTCTTTGTGACAGCAAACTGAATATCTTTGGGGTTGCGGACAAAACGAGATATGTGACGATGTCGTCTTCAATTTCTTTTTGTTTTTGTTCCTTTACTGAATAGAACATTGTCGGCTCTGGGAATGATTCCTGACATTTGAAGACTAAATGCTGGATTTATGAAACAAAGAATAAATCATGTGCCTTACACACAAATATAAGATTTAACTATATGCAGTTAATGTAAATGTACAGTTTGTAGAATGCTTAAAAGCTTCATGTTGGATGAAGCTTTTGTTCCTTTTTTTTTTTAACCTGACATTTACATTTTAGGCATTTAGCTAATGCTCATATACAGACTGGCAGCAAAATGCCAGTGCAGGAGTGAAGAACATGAACAATAGTCAATATTCTCTGATTCCAGTTTCATAAATATGAATATTTTCTGGTTTATTTACTCCTTACAGACAGCAAACTTTGGGGTTATGGACAAAAATCTATTTCTTTTTGGTTTTGTTCATTTACTGCAGAGAACATTGTCGACTCTGGGAATGATTTCTGACATTTGAAGACTAAATGCTGGATTTATGAAACAAAGAATAAATCATGTGCCTTAGTTGCCCTGAAATTGAAAATATTTGATGTTTACATTTACCCTCTCTGTGCAGTCAGTTCTTTAGATGGGAGTAATCTGTTATTTGACCAAAGGTCACAAGGTAGACATCTGCATTCGTGACAGTGGTTTAAGGTTGTTTCCTTTCAGGGGACATTAAGCTAATGCCAATTTGACCTACAAAACACTCACACACTATCACAGGGGGAGGCCTCAAGAGGGCAGCCAAGAGGCCTGGTGGGAGGGCAGGGGGCAGAGAGAGATTAGCAACACCATCAATGATCCTGGCGTTACAGCACGCATCTGAGGTGACTTGATTGATCAGAAGTGGCACCAGTGAAACCAGTAGCAGGACCAGTTGTAGCCAATAGTGTCTAAATACGAACACACTGCAGCCATTGGCTGATCTTACAGGAACTAACACATTCTGACTCAACATCACGTCCAAGGAAACACAAAAACATTACGATTCATTTAACCCTTTGGTGCCGATCTCCAAGGAATATGACGTCTACTTACGAGACAAATTTGCCAACTTCCACCTGGATGATGGCGTTCTGCAGCTGGACTTCAAGGAGCTGGGCTTCCACAGGAACTCCCTCGGTGGACTTGTTGGCATGAGGAGAGAATATTCGCAGCATCCCCATGTAGCTGCCCACCACCACCTTGTCTAAAAGGAACAATCACAGAGGACAACAGCTGTCAGTGTTACAAGTCAGGATGGAAGTTATTAACCTCCTGACAGTCAATGCTTTCATTTTGAGTGTCGGTGGAAGTTTCATTGCAAAAAAACTGGAGCTCAAACAGCTCTACCGTGTCACATTATTCCTTTAACCACAAGTTTAACAGCTTTAATGGCAATAATCTAAATTGGCTTGGTTACTATTTGATCCATGGAATCACTTTATTCAAACAAGGACATTTGAAGCTTCATTTGCAAACATTAACAGAAGCTCTAAATATAAAAGAAGCATTTAACTATTATCCACGACTAAACTTCAATATGAGCTCATTTCAGATTAGGTCCTGTCGTCTGTATGCTTTGTTGTGGTTGGTGTTTTTGTCTCATACTACACACTCACCATGTCCGCTGCCACTGTTGTCCACATCTCCAACGCACAAGCATCCCTGGTCAAACTCCTCCCCCTCGCCGAGCACTGCCGACCACCAATCACGGGCCTTGAACAGAGACATGCTGCCTCTGATTGGACAGAAAGAGAAAGACAGAGGAGGGAAAAGGTTAGAACTCTTCTGCTGTCATTAATGGGGTCATTTTTTTTATCAGATATATTCCTAATAATTCATAATGTGTAGCAATACACTCATCATTCATTCTTTCATTATTTGTTGTGCACTTAGCAGCTCCAGTAGAGAAGTTGGGTTAGGTGCCTTGCTCTGGGGCAACAGTGGGTGATAAAACAAACTGGCAACCATTTCTTTTTAACTTCTGCTCCCAGATTTATCCAGCTGGCAGAGAATCTACTACCAACCACCTGGTCACTACAGAAACACGGGATAATCAGTCTGACACTTGGCACACTGACAGCTTGGACCACTGCCCACTCTGTTCTCTGCTCTGTGCACCACAATGACACCTGCAGCCAATGGCAGGCCAGAATACCAGTCACATGATCGCTGGATTCTGAGTGTGAGCCGTGAGGCAGAGTGAGGAGGCGGGTAAGGTGGGGGCAAGCAGCTTTTCTAGTCGCTAAGTGCTGAGCAGGTGGAACGGGCAGATAATCCAGAGAGGGAATCCCTCATATCGCCAGCACACTGCTGCACTGATCAGAGTGGTGTTAAAGGAATATTACACTGTTTACTACGGAGATACTTCATAACATGTTTAAAAGGCTGTAATGGAGGGAAGCTCGGAGCAAAAAAACAAGTTGATTGTTAAGTCTATTTTTTCTCCAGAGTCACTCACCAAACCTTTAACTCTCCTCCCAGTGACAACAGGGAGGCTGTAATGCTGCAAATTCCTTAATAACTAACTTATTATTTCAAGATCTTTATTTCTTACAGCCTGAGAGATTTACAGTATCATCCTCTGACTGTCTGTTTGGCTTCATGCTTCTTTGACTTCGCATGGCGCAACTGTTGCACTCATCCTACCCAGTTTATCAATTAACTTTAAAATGTGAATCAAGTAGCCTAATGCTTCTGTAAGCATGAAGCTGGTAGAACATTTTGAAAATTATTCCACAGTCTGTCCTCGCTCTCTGTATCCAACCACCACCTTAAAGTCAGCAGGGGAATAAATGTTCAGTCCCCTGTTATGATATCCAGTTTACTCTCATAAAGGAGTAAAGAAAACAGAAAATATTCAAATTTAGAAGGTGAATCAGAGAATTTAGAATTTAGAATTTTTCTCACTCAAATTACTCAAAGCAAGTATCAAAATATACAGCAATTAACTGAATAGTGGACAACAATGATTATTAGACTGATAATTGCAGCTGTCTTATATCCATTATACGTTTATCAGAATAACTGCTTCGACATTTACAGCATTTAGCAGCTTTTTGTCCAAAGCAACTCTCCGATGAGCACATCAGGAGAAGCATGATGTTCAGTATCTTGCCCAAGGACACTTTGACATGCAGACCAGGGGAATCGAACCAGCAACCTTCTGATAACAAGACACTGGCTCTACTCCTGAGCCACAGCTGTGGTTTGACTGATGTCATCACATTAAATAGGATGTAATGAATGTCAACATGGAGCTTTCAGTTTCAGCAGGGAACCTTCAGTATTTCAGATATCTTTAAAGTAGTAAAGTGACCTTTTGTCTGCTTTTAAAGTGTAAAATAAATCAGTACAAGACTCCACAATATTTAGAGCAACAACTTTTAATGTAGTCAAAAGCCAAATTGTTGACTCAGGTGATGAATCAAGGAGGGAAAGAGAAATAAACGAGTTATAAACTTGTTCTAGTCGTCGTGTTTGTGTTCAGCTTTTAGACTTTTATAGCACCAAACCAGACACCTGTGGGTTCAGTGTTCAATACTCAGGAGGAATCATGTCGTGGTAAATAACTTCTCAGTCACTGAGCGACGAAAAACGCCAGTAAATCACTCAGACACGCCTTCGGAAGCTCTGTAAAGTCGGTTACAAATCGAGGCATCCCGCGAAGGTGAGTTAGCTTCCAGCTAACGTCAAGCCGGCTGAATTAACTTTAGCTTAGCCGGCTAATTAGCTAGCTCTCTAAGTTACCTGGATACCAGCAGCTAGCAGGTCATGAACAGTGTCGCCGCTGTTTTCAGTTTTCAGGACAAAACACGCTCAGTTTGTTCCCGAGCTTCTCTTACCTTCACACAAACGAGCCAGTCCGCAGAAGCCGTCGGTTTGTTGCTCCTCGTTCACACTAAAATCACATTTCTCAGCCTCTTGCTCGCAGCCATCGTCCTGTTGTCATGGCACTGACGCTCAGCGGAGAAGCCGGCGGTTGTGCGCATGAACGGATATACAAGGAATGCCGGGAAAGTGAGTTTTTTTAGTGGTCTTTACTCATTCTGATTTTCAGCTTGTTCTTTCTTCTTTTTTATGCCCATTTGCAGATATTTTTGATTCAACATGTTAGAAAGACATATGTTCACTTAATCCAAATTTATTAAATTAATTCACACATAAAGGAATACTTTTATTTAACTTATCAAATGATGATAACCAAATAAATTGATCTTAGCCACAGCATTGTATGACTATACTATACTTACTATAAGTACTTTATGACAATGAATTGTATGGCAGAACATTTGCTGTGGTATAATGTACATTACATTTAGCTAAAATAAATGCATGATACTAAATAAAGAATATTATCATATCAAGTAAAATTAAAAACTGGGCAAAACTATCTAAATATATTGATATTGTGATATGAATCTGTACATTGTCTTAGATTTAGGATGACGTTTTATTGTGCAATGGCTCAAATGTTGTCTTTTCCTGGTTTTAAAGGCTGTATTACAGTAGAATTATGTCATTTTCTGAAATTCCCACACTGTTCTACTTATTCCCATAATTGCCTTTGCACACCTTAGTCATCATATCCACATTATTGTTCATTATTTATTAAAAATCTCAATCCAATATAATCACAATATCGATATTGAGACATTTGATCAAAATCCTATTAGACATTATGTTTGACTGAGCATTTATGAAGTGCTTAAGAGGAGATTTTACAATACTGAGATATTTATCATGATATAGCTTGAAAATATTACAATATTATTTCAAGGCAGCATGGCACAGCCCAAATATTATTGTATAATACGTATTCAAATTCAGAAACAGTTTGATGTCAAACTGTATGACAGAACTTTTATTGGAATATTGAAATGTTTTTTTGTTGTACATGTACATACATATTTTTTCTTTATCCTCATATAATTAAAAAAAAATGTTTTCATGTATTTTTAGGTTTTTATTGGATCATTGTCTATTGATTGGTCAGTTCGTCTGTTTATTGTGTGTCTTTTGTTGTTATTTGCTTTTTGTAGTCATGTTCCAAGTTATGTTGAATACATTTCTTTTGTTTTTTATGTGTTTGTTCGTTAGTGTTTTCTGTAAGGGAGACCCTCAAATCGTATGTCTGAGCAAATATGAATAAAGTGAATTAAAAATTAAAAAAATCACAATGCAGCTTAAAAAAAAAAAGCATGAAACTATATGAAGCATATTATCACATAACGTGATGTATGTAACATTCCATAATACATAAACTTGAGTATCATACAGAAAGCAGCAGCTGTATTTGTGCAAAATATCAATATGCACTCAGGATTTATGTTGTGCATGCAAACCTTGGCTGGTTGAACGTTCTCCTCTAATCATGTAGTTTATAATTAATTGTTTTGATAGTGAAAAGCTGAGGGCTCGTCCGGGATTTGAACCCGGGACCTCTCGCACCCTAAGCGAGAATCATACCCCTAGACCAACGAGCCATGTACAGTGCATACATGACCATGTGTGTCAGTCTGCACTGTACAGTTCATGCCACGTTGTCTGAACTTTTCTGCTGCTCTGATCTTTACAGCGCTGCCTGGTGATTTCTGGTGGCAGGGCGCCATCTACAGGTCATTCATTGTACTGCAGCAGACTCAGGTCAGAACAGCTCTGCAGCAGCAGACGCATCAGCTGTTCTCAGCTGTGTTTTGTTCTGGAGTGCTTTCCTTAATTCCACCTCAAGAGACAGAGCTCTTTTTTATTGGATCAAAGGGCTTCTTCTATTTTTAATCAATATTTTTAATGAAAAATCTGCATTTCTTTCAATAGCTTCACAAAATTGTATTATAACACTTGACAATCACAGCACATCTGTTTTATTGAATTAAACTGTTCCTCATATTTTTGATATATATTTGAAAAAGGAACATTTAAAAAGAGGTGTGTAATTTTTTCTGCATGACAAATACTGCAATAAAATATGAGGCAAACTAAAATCCAATATAAAGATGTATGTCTCATTCAGTTAGTATTGGCAGACAATTCTGCATTGATTTTGTGTCAGTGGGTGACGTGACCGAGAGGCTATTGAAGAAATGCAAATTCTTCATAGAAAATATTGATTAAAAAAAAATAGAAGAATCACTAAAATAAAAAGGTCAATGAAGACACAACTTCTTCTATTTTTTGGTTGATATTTTTCTGAGACACCTGATAAAACTGACGCTGCTTTGCATTTCTTTTGCGTGTAATTATATTAAGAAAAGTTACTTTGGGGCGAACAAATCATGTTTCCTATGATTTGCATCATGATGTAATTTCACTGACCTAAAAATAAAATATTATAAAAATAGAAATGATCTTAATTATCCAAGATAACTGGCTGAGTAATTGCATTAGTGCAACAACAGCAAAGTGTATTTTGACGTCCATATTAGAGAGATGGTCCTCCAAACACTCTCTCCAACAGATCAACTAAAGAGTAAAATATGCTGTGAAGATTACTTGGTAATCACTGGATTCTTCTTCTTCTTCCACATACAGAACAGATCAAACTTTCATTAAAAGGTGAGGGCTCGTCCGGGATTTGAACCCGGGACCTCTCGCACCCTAAGCGAGAATCATACCCCTAGACCAACGAGCCATGCAGATAATCCCGAAAACGTCTTTTTCTGAAGTTACAGCCTGCCACGTAGAACAGTCTCCAGCCTGCTGCTCAATGATCCACACACGCCTTCTGGAGAACTTCTGGCCTCCCTCTGCTGGACCTTCACGGTACTGCAGCCAGATAATGTGCCAAAACTCAACCTGTATTTCTAACAGCTTCCCAAAAACAGTTTAAGCTTTTTTCGTAATCTATAATCCGACACATGCACACAGGAAGTCGGTGTACCATCACAGATCTTCAGTATGCAAACATCGTCTCACAGATTAATGTGTGAATTCTGCTAAAATAACATAAAATAAAACACTTTTTTTAGCTTCACTTTGTACCTTCTAGTTTGGGAACAACAATGTAAAATATGAATACTGTTCTTTAAATTCACCATATTGTCTGCTGGCTTGTGTAACACGAACCAAACTCAGCATTATACATACAATTGGCATTATTATTGGTTCTTTATTAGTCTGTATTGAGGCCCTTTCTCCTGCAGAATTTTATCACACTTTATATACCTTTATATAGGAAATGTAGATTATTTTTGCATTGATATCCATATATCATGATTAAATATTATTAGTGGGACATTAAAAAAGAAAGTTAAATAAAACATTCAGTTCAACCAGATGGCAACGTGTCACTAAAACTGGACATTAATTTAAAATTTGTCAAATAAAACCATAAATATCATAGAGATTGATTTTGCACCTCGGTATAAACTGCACAACAAAATCTCTGATGGCTGAGAAGTCTTTAAACTGCTGCATACTGCACCTTTAAATATCAGCTAAGAGTTTTAAAGTCTGTTGGGGTCCATGTTAGTCCAGATTTCTGTTAGTCCAGATCCACGACTGGATCACAGACGGATGTTTTATTGCATTTTCAAATCACACCATTAAAAAGGAAAGAGGAAGCCGCCTGCTTATAAAAAATACAACAGCGGTCTATACTTTGAGACTTAAAGAGATACATTTCCATACAACACCCACGTATACAGTATAACATTATTCCCCGTTTTATTGATATAGATATATTTTTTTTTTAGTTTCCCAGTTTCTTTTTGACATAAACGTAACAATAAGAAAAGGCAACATGCAGGTGATAGCAGCACATTTAAAACACAAAGAGAACATTCAACACGACATGTCGCGACAAACAGAGACGGCGACTTGTTAGCTTTGACCTCCCGAAACAAACAAGGATGAATATTTTAGAGGTAGTGCTCATTTTTAACAAGAGAGAGTGAAAGGATGATGAACTGAAGTGGGTTTTTATGCTGGGTCTTACTGAGCCACAGGCAGCAGTGTGCTTCCTTCTGTTCACTAAAACGGTCGACGACACTATAAATATACTATCTGCAACACTTCACCTGTTACTTTGGTTCAAGGGGATTATACTATTGCAATTCCCTATAATGACGATTAAAAATCGTATTTATTATTATATTTTATACCTCTTTAACCTTAAACACTGGCATGGACAACACTTGATTGTTCAGTCAACAAGGCGGAGAAGCTCAGAACATTTTAAGGACATCTGGGAGAAGATGCAGACCTGGTATCAACAGATCCTGAGAGCCAGCTGAGGAAGGAGAAGAAGGAGGAGGAGAAGAAGAAGAAGAAGAAGAGGGCATCAACAACAGGCAGAATGGATTACACAGTCGGACTTCTATGTGGTTCGCTGTAAAGTAATTTATATGTTTGGGCTGTATTTATCTGTCAGTGTTCTGGCAAGGAAACACTGTTTTCAACTGATCTAACCATGGAACAAATTACTTCAATATCACCAGACTCCCTTAACAAATCGCAGGATTTTAGGAGTTGTTGGGTGAAGACAACCTAACAAACGTTTTTAAAAAAACAGCAAATGCAAATTTTAAATCAATCAGGCCTTCTTGTGAATTCGGCATTAAATGTGATACAAAAAGTTTTTTGTTTTGTCGTTTAAATTGTGAGAGAAGACATGTTACTGAGGGTAAACATGTCAAATTTTACAAATGCAGTAAACAGTAATCAACATTGTCTACTTCTTTGACACATGTGGAAAAAGTCCCCAGACTCCATTAAAAAATTGCTACATTTTGAGAGTTTGTGCGTTTGGAGAAACTTTATAAACTTTGTGAAACGCTTTCAACGATAAATTCTTAAATATTCAGGCCTTCTTGTTGATTCGGCAAACGTTATACATGAAGGTTTTTCTCTCATTGTGTTAAAAATATCGTCTGTTTATCCTCGTGACGTGTTATTTGTTCCCTCAGGACAGAAGTTGATACCAGGTCTGAATTTCTTTGAGCTGCTTCTTCTAAAAGTTGATATGAAGTCAAATGAGCACAACAGGGTTAAAAAAAAAAAAAAAAAGCAAAATGTAAACATGGCTTTTCTGTGCAAGCATGTGTCCGACATCCACAAATCAAAAACTACAGCCACGTGTTCGTGTACAGGCCGATTCCCCCGTACACAGATTTTAAAGTGCGTTTCCTCTGAACACCTGAGTTTCATACTGACAATCTGAATCCTTTTAATTCCCCCCCCCCCAACTAATTCTGTGTCGGTGGTCTTTATATTGCAACTAATTTTAATATTAACGAGGAATTACATTTTCAAAAAGGTCCTTAATGAACTTCGTCACTTCCATGACCTGCAAAAGCTCTAAAGCAGCTTGTTTTACGTCTGACACCAACGGTTCAGTTTCATATTCCGAACAAGAAAAGTCACATGACTAGAGAAACTGAGGCATGCTGGGATAGCTCCACCAAAAACACTGTGTCCGTCTCCATCTGTGGGCGCCTGTTTTATGGTTTAAAAATATCACCATATCAAAAATAATTCTATGAATAACAATGTTAACAATGAGATGCAAATTATAAAGATGGAGTGAGAGCTGGTGCTTTCTCTTTGTCTCACTTTTGGTTATTCGTTTTATCATAAAACATCAGAAACTATTCAAAGGAACAAAAACACACCAGAGACAGGCTGCTGCTGCCGTGTGGGCTTTAAAAACAGTTCATTCAGGAGATGTAAAACGTCTTTTAAAAAAAAGGTTTTTACAGGGGAGGATCCAGAGCAGGTGGAGGGGTTAGATAGTGACCGCTCCGGACCGGCGACAAAAGGTTTAAGGTGGTGTTAGAAAGTCTGAGAGGCCCGACGCTGGAACGGGCTGATGGGAGGAGAGGAGGTGGGAACCAGGGGGGGGGCGGAGTTATAGAACCTTCTGGAGGATGGCGTTGGGCACTTCCAGAGTCTCGTCCTTCACCAGGACGATGTCATAAGAGTCCAGATATTTGTCAAGTCGCTCTTCCACCTGCAGAGAGACGCCAGAGGAAAACTGTCAGGAGCAGCTCAACAGCTCATGTCATTGATCCTCAAGAAGGAAGCGCAAAAACAGAGCGCACAGTTAACTTCAAAAGCTATCTTAACATCCTGAGACACCAACAAGTTATATTTGCTGTAATGATAACTTTATGTTTAGGAGATTGTTTGAGGGAAAAAAAGTGAGGGCTCGTCCGGGATTTGAACCCGGGACCTCTCGCACCCTAAGCGAGAATCATACCCCTAGACCAACGAGCCACACTTCCTCCCTGTTAACCGTCTGCTTCTGAACTCACAAATTGCCACGTTGGACAATCTTCTGTCTCCTCTAACTGTTCACAGACGTCTGCAAGAGAAAACCTTGTGCCATCTGCAGGATGTTTATGGTACTGCAGGGAGATCAGGTGCCAAAAACTCAAGACTTTTTATGCTTGTTCTTTTTCTAGGACCGTGAACTTAATCACACGCTGTGTTCTGGGACATTCTCCAAATGTTTAGGATCCACACTCATGTGTCATGGCCGCACCTTGTCGTTGAGGAAGCCGATCTTGAGCATGTTCTCCACGTTGGGCACTCCGTCGGCCATGCTGAGGTCCCCCAGTGAGTCGCCCATCAGGATGATGTTGCAGTACTCCTTTAGCTGTTTGAAGTACTCCGTGTTCCGCAGGGCGCCGTCGTGTTTGTTGTACACGTGGATCAGCTCGCCTTTGAAGCCCTTCAGGACGCCCTGTGAGGTGAGGAGCAGATCCGACCAGCGCGGTGAGTCACAAGATCATTATGTGTTTCTAAAGTCATGAGATCGAGCTGCAACACAAGCAGAAGGACAGAAGTTGTGCAACAACTCACGTTGTCGTCAAAGTCCATGAAGTTGGAGACGACCTTGACGTTGGGGTGGTAGACTCCGGCTTGGCGGATGATTTCCTCCAGGACGTCGCCGAGGCCGGCGGAGAAGATGAAGACAGGCACATTGTGCTGCTGCAGGCGGTCGAAGAACTGCTCAAAGCCTTCCCTGACAAGATAGTGACAAACAGCATTTTAGTATTTTAGTAGTCCTTAATCATAATTTATACTTGGAAGGAGGCTACACTGTCTTCCCTACTGTCTTCTGGTTATGGTTTGTGAAAATGTACAATTTAAAAGGTCATTTTCTGGTCATATAAGAGCGTACCCCGGGAGTTTAACTTGTAAATAGTGCAACAGAGGAGCAATTAAAGGCAATAAACGTCAAATATAAAAAAATAAATAAAGACCTTGATACTTAAAGTGTACAGTTACAGTTTTTTTGGCACCTGAAAAATGATATAAATGCAGGCAAATGTAGTCTAGAGAGTATAAAACAGCTCTGAGGAAGTAAACAGTAATCTGCAGTAACCCTATAGAGTTCAGAGTGTCCAGGTGAGTGTGGGTGGAGGAACAGGTACCTGAGTGCTGCGTCAGACTCCCTCACCACCTCTGACAGTTTGTCTTTCTCTATCCGCTGCTCCACCAGAAGTGTGTGAGACTTGAAATACCTGCAAACACACACACACACACATTTTTAGATACATCAGGATTATCTCACTCCTTCCAGCAACAAACAAGTGTGTGTATTCTGCTGGCTGCGAGCAGAAACATAAACATGGCTGTGTGTGTGTGTGTGTTACATTCAGGTGTCTTACCACTCCACCATGAACGGGTACTTCTCCTCCATGGTGAGCTGCGGGTCGATCTCGATGGGATAGTATTTATTCTTCAGCTGCAGCAGCTTCTGTCTGCAGTCCTCCGACACCAGTTTGCAGTTTTCAACAATATCTGAAACAAAAAAGAGGAATGACAACGTTATAACTCATGTACAGAACAGGTAATATGATTTAAATGAAGAGAGATGTTTTAAAATAGCTTTAAAATTAACTATAAGAAATGTCTCATGTTATTTTCTTGGTCTACTTACAGTGACACGACGGACAGCGTTTGCCGTTGACTGCAAACTTGCTTAACGTCATGTCGAAGTCTGTGATGACCTGCAACAGAGCAGAGAACACTTTATTTCACAGAACCAGAGAAATACATCAATCAGACACGTGTGATGCTTAAACAGACGAGACAAGACACAAAGGACCAACTGGGCTGAGTGCAAATGTTCATTAAAAGTGTCCTTGTGAGCGTCAGTACCACCAGATGGCGCCATTTCACCAAACACTGACTGATAGGGTGTTTCTACCTGTAGTTTGGAAGCTCCTCCCTTGATGAGGCCACAGATGATCTGCTCCACCCTCTCAGGGTCCCTCATGTGGACCGTCGTCTTCTCGAACTGAGGCATCTGCAGGGAGAGAGACACAGACACAGACAGAGAGAAAGAGAGAGAGGTTATTATAAGCTCACCTTCCAACTTTCCTCTAACAGAGACTACAGCGCTGAAGACACTGGATCAGCACGACAGTAAGAAAGACTTCAGTTCTGACTGCAACACTCCGGCCTTCACGTTATCTTTGGTTGTTCTGGTGTGTGAGTGTGTCGAGCGTAATGAACACTACAAGTCGGACTAGATTTAACATCTTTCTTCGACGCTGCCTCCAGTGTGTTTGAACACGCTGTTCCAGACACACTCTCTCTCTCCTGAAGGGGGTTTAAGGGTCAGGAAACAGCTGATGTTTGGAATCTGTGGGTGTTGTATAACGAGCTGAGTGACCACATAAACAGCCACAGTCAAACCCTGCAGGGACGAGGTGAACTTCATCTTCATCAACTTTAGTTTTCTCTGAGCAGAGAACAGTGGATAAACCTGCTCTCAAAGCTTCAGATCAAACAACAATTTCCGTGTGAAAGTTTTACAGGAATAAATAAAAGTCTACAGATCATTAGAGACGATGGTGAGACGGTTTATTCTGTTCATTGTTGATTAACGGCAGCTTATCACGGAGCTACTGTGTGTTAATTTAATTAGGAACAAAGTTTGGTGGAAGCAGTCAGCAGAATCTATTGTAGAGGAGTGAAAGGCGGTTTGTTATCAACAAGCTGTTATTTGTTCTTGTGGATTCCTCGTGCTTCACTGAAGCGTGAGAGCTGCTGCTGGATCAGCTGACTGTCAACCGACAGCGGCGAGCGGCGTTTTGACAGTCGACTACTTGCAACAACCAACCAGCCTCAGCGTCGTCTGCAGGCTCAGTGTGACGGACACGGAGCTCTGGAAGGAATGAGAGCGCGTTTGTGTTTCGAGCCGGTTAAGTAACAATCTGCCTCGAGTCGGGAATGAGCACATAGAGCCGTTTGTGACATGGTTATGTAGAGCTGCAACTAATGATTATTGTTGTTTGGCCTATAAACTACCAGGAAATAGTGAATAATCCAGATCAGTGAGTCTCAAAGCCCGAGATGAAGTCCACAAGTGACTTTTACTTATCCAAAACCTTAAAGAGTTTCAGTTTACTGCAAAAGACGGGCAAAGAAACCAGAAAATATAAAAAAAAATTATTAAAAATGACTCAAACTGATCAATCTATCCATAAAATAGCTGTAATTTATGCATCAATGTAATGCCTCGACACACACATATACACACATACACACTCACACCTCCAAAACACACACACACACCCCACCCAGCTCAAGGTCCACAGGTCTTACATAATCAGCTTCAGGTTTCTCAGCACCTCATCCTTCAGAAACCTGACAACTGCCCTCAGAACACAAACTAAAATAAAACTGTCGCTCGTTTACTCACAAATACACTCAACTCCGCAGGCGGAAAGAACTTACTATACTTCATAGCTGCTCAGTAAAGACGTGGAAGAGAAATAGTCTGACAGCCTCACATTTGTTTTTGAATGGCAGGTTTTGAATGTGTTGCCGCAGGGTGGACCTGCTGTGCCTGTACAGGTTCACAACGCCTGGAGTTCACAAAATATGAGAAAGCAGTCGAGTTTTTAGAGGGAGTGTTCCGCTGAAGGCAGCTAAATTCAGACCTGCTGTACCTTCAGCAAATATGATATGCTGCGATACTGGTGACAATTAAACAGTAACCATAAATGTGATACGGCGTCACACTACAGAGCCTTTTCTCTCTTCTGTTTTGCATAATTCAACAGTCTGTATTTTCTAAGTGAGAGTAAGAAACGACGTTACAATCCACCTGGAATAAAAGGTAAGAGGTCAGAGCATCCTGAGCGCAGAAAAAGACAGTCAGGAGGATTTATTGTCACCTTTAGGAGCAACAATTTGCAGCACTACATGTTTAGTTATCGATCACCAAGAGCCAACAAGGACTCCAGACTGTG